>NC_133473.1:18408741-18540209 GCF_025370935.1 Choristoneura fumiferana
ACCAATATTAGTGTGAACGAGGTGTTGATTAGTGATATTATGAATTCCGATGATTATGAGTTTCGATATAACGTATTAAAAAAAATGTGTGAACTCAAAATGTTATGTGAAAAAATGCGCATCCTGCTGGAGGGACATAAGGCAAAAAGTTTATACACTGATACAACAGAATTATTTATTAACGTGGTCTACACCGTTTTTTTTTTGATATTCGTTAACTTCGACAGACGGCTCAGTTCATTGATATGAACTACCTGATAATTAACTTTTTCGTCAAAGACAATCGAAAAATAAAAAAATTCATGTCATGTCATTGTTAACAGTTTTTTTTCTTTAGAAAAATATGGCGCTGTCCATTGGAGGACAATTTTGCCAGTGTCTAGTAAGGTTTGCCGTTGTACGATAAAAATCTAGAAACGAATATGAGTCGTAATGCTGGATGAACGATGATATTATGTTCCTTGTTTAATAGTTAAATTGCAAAATAAACAAACTTAAGAAGTGACATTAACGTGACATATCAATAAAAACTACATAATTAAGTTTCTTTTGGGGATTCGATTTGTAGCATTCGAACATGGCGGATGTAGAAGATATCTAATTTTGGTATTTCTGCTTCGTTGGCTAGTTGAAGTATAACTTTGATAGTGTTTTATGCGGCGATCACAAAATTCTATATTGCTCTCGTGTCTGACATTTTTAAATGCGTAAGTTGTCTCCGCGTGGTTTCTGAAATTTTGCTATCAGTTGCAAAAACAACAATCACCGTACAACGTGAAGAAGAAGAAAATATTATAATATAACTTAACTGACATTGGCCCAAACATTAAGGCCGCCATTGAGGGGAATAATAATAATAATAACTTTCTTTTGCTAAATATGAATTAATTGAATTGGGAATTAAAACAGAACGGAACGGAACGGATTATTGGACTTTGAAAAAAACGTCATAAATATTCTCCACCAACTGTTATCAGTTCTTCAAGCGATGTGGCCCGCTCATTGCCAGTTTAACTTGCGTATTTTTCCAGCTATGTCGGTGACTTTAGTTCGTCGATGAATTTCCCGATTCTATCGCGCAAAGAAACTCCAAGCACAGCTCTCTCCATAGCTCGTTGCGTGACTCTGAGCCTCTCAAAAAGACAGTCAAGGATCACGTCTCAGCGCCACACACAGCACTAACTGCAGGCACTGTTAGGAAAAATCGTTAGATATTTCGGAGCGACCAAAGTGATCAAGGATATCGAAACATGAATTCTAATGCCTTGAGAATAGAGTGGCTGTTCCGATATTTTTGATCACCTCGGCCGCTCCGAAATACCTATGTGATGGCGACTGTTCAAAAACACCTTACATTTACACTACCTACATTACATTTATTTAAGTAAATAGAAGAGTAGCAATCATCCAGATAACACTGACCGTGAACACTCCCGTTAAGGTTTTTAATTAAATTTTCTGATTCGAAATGTAGTCATCCGGACGTAAATGTATACCGAAAATACAAAAGAACACACAGAAAAACCAGAAAAATAGATCAGCGCTGGGAATCGAACCCAGGTCCTCGGCATTCCGTGTCGCGTGCTATACCGCTACACCACCACTGGACAGGAGTACAGACACGAATTTCTCCTATGCACCATATATTCCAGCTGTTGTTTCTTATTTAGTCACTCAACAGCGACACTAGCGACATCTATGCTGTAGCCCTCATCTAGAAAACTTTCAGCATTTCATTGGAACTAATCGCTCACCCGGACAAGAGATTAAATGTATACGACCGGATGGTCAAGTGGTTAGAGAACTTGACAGCGAAGCATGGTCCCGGGTTCGGTTCGCCGGGGCAGATATTTGTATGAATAAGACGAATGTTTTCTTCCCGGGTCTTGGATGTTTAATATATGTATTTAAGTATGAATTTATCTACATAAGTACCTATGTTATCCGTTACCTAGTATCCATAGTAACAGCTTTGCTTAGTTTGGGACTAGGTCAATTGGCGTCAAGTGTCCCATGATATATTTAGTCATACCTTTAACGCGGTACATTGAATATCGAAAGCATTAAAAAATCTGGAAAACTTTCAGATTCATTTTGACATTCCTTTCATGTCCACAGTTTTGACACGTTAAGATACGATTACCAAACATCTATAAAATAATACTAGTTTTGGTTACGTCTCCAATTTATAAAAGCCAACAAACACCTCTTTACTATCTAATGCCGTGCTTGCCACGTAACATGGCTGGAACTTTTCCTGACCGGAAAAACTATCCACGTAAAGTTATGTTTGTCCGATACCGTGTTTGTACACGAGCATTGTACGGTTAGAACTTATTTTGTTCCTCGCTAATACTGGCAACTTCCCGTCCCTTAGGAACTTTACACTTTTGCGAGATAAAATGGCCATGGGCCTATTTTACCACTCACTGATAAATTTTATGGGGCAGATATATATGTAATGCCGTCTCTGTTTATTACAAAACACACTAAAAAGTGAACTATTTCTCGAAATGTGCATTTTTTAGTCATCATCATTATTATTCGGCCACGCACCACACCTGTGATTTTATAGTATTGTGTGAGTGACTCACGTGTTTCTTTGCCTCCTCTTTAACGTAAAAGGTACCATGGATTCTCTTTCTCCTTCTTCTTAGCCATTTATACCATTTTGGTGTAGGCCTCCTTCAGCTTCTCCACTTCTCTCTGTTCTGTGCTACCTGCATCCAGTTTGACCCGGTTATTCTCTTGATGTCATCCTTCCATCTCATCTGTGGACGTTCCTCTCGGTCACCCGTCCACCTCAAGGTCTTTCTGCACCACGAGTTGTGCTTTCGAGCGACGTGGCCCGACAAATACATAAAGAGAAATCTTTAGTACCTAATTAATATTGCACAATTCCGCTCCGTTTCAATTCTATTTAAGCGCACTCTACTCAAGTACTCAGCAATTGAAAAATTACCATTTAACTTCGCTAACGCTACTTATGTGTGCTTAGCTTAGATTGTATGGTGTAAGTTAAGTGGCACACACGCACGGATTGAACGTTGAGTATTTGCTACTTATAAACGGAAAGCTATTGGGTACTATTAGATAAAATACGTATGAATTTGCTATCGCTCACTGTGGCCTCCATTGGCCTCTTATCTGCCCCATACACTACAAAAGCTACAAGTGTTACAAAGCTATATCTGGTCACTTTTGAAAACAATAAAAAGTGTCATACTTTAGTACTTAATATTGTCCAATGGCACTTGTTTCAGTGACATCAGCTTTTTTATAATTTTGTTACATAAATTTATTTTTTTATTTTTTCAGTACCTCCATAGATAGTTTTCAAGCGCTTGAGTTACGTTGTTAAAAAGGAAACGGAATCGGTAAATGATTAATGAGCAGTATCTGTTGCAGTTCGTCCATATATCATTTGGGTATATTATTTTGTTCAAAATATTTTGTATGAATTGCAAATTAAACTCAGGCATACTTAAAATAACCTCAGGTATAGAAGGAAAACGAGGTAGAGGAAGACCAAGATTGACGTATTTTAACCAGGTGAAGGAAAGGGTGGGTGTCTTGTATCAGGAAGTCAAACAGCCGCCCAAAGACCGCGCGGAGTGGCGATTACTCCACCGACAAGAGCATAGCTCTTAAATTAAAGAAGAAGATAAAATAACCGGCAAAGTAAGAGACAAATTCCGGATATAAAAGACCAAGTAACTATTAATCATCTTGGGACAATATAGGTGACGAAGTAACGCACAGATTCATCAACTTTTTCTTAGGCACAGAACTTTTAAAATAAGCAAGAAATGCATATTATTGCAGTTCGCCAACCCACAATGTACCGTGCTCGTTGAAAAATATCCATTGAAAATTCACTAGGCGGCAGCATGGCTTGCTTTCATTAGCGTGATTGCTTCAACCCATTTTTGCAGTAAGTGTTGAATGTAAGTACTACTTAGTTTCGGGCTGCTAAGTGAAATGAATGAACGAACTCATTTTTCTTTTGCCGACTTAAAATGCTAAGTCCCTTCAAGTTAGCAGACTCGCATTTTATGGAGCTGTAATCTTTGAAGCCGAATTTGCATTCGTGTTCTTACTGCTTTCTAGCCAGTCCAGCGTGTGTTTAATAAAGTTTCTTCGAATATAGCAGCATTATCCTTGAAAAATTGAATGAGATATGATAATGAAACGGTTCAAACTCATGATTTTTTTAAGTCACTATAGAGCTTAAAATAATATAAGTCTTACCCTTATTTGGTGAAAGGGTTTTTAAAACATTTAGTCATGGGTAATGACGTGGCAAGTTGTCGTTCATTGTGACGTTCTGAGCGGGAGGCCTTTGCTCAACAGTGGACGTCTTTCAGCTGATGATGATGACATCACACTGAATCACTAGTTTATGTATGTAAAAAAACTAAGTATCTATGCTATTAAAGTAAAGTGTGTTGTTTTCCGTATAGATTGTGAACATTTTTATTCTGCAGCGAGAAGTAGCACTTCAATATAAAAGTTCTATTATAGTTTTTTTACATCTTTAACATGAAGCAGAGATACCACATTTATTCTACCGTCTCTGGGTGCTATAAAATCTGAAACTTTACCTACTAACGTCCGAGGTGGGTTACAAATAACCAAGTTTATAGTTTTAGTATAAGTTTCATTCAGAGACATAAATATTTTTATGAAATCAGTTCGTATCGTGCGGTTTACTGCCAACGACCAGAGTTTAATGCTTTTTAGATGCACTTAAAAGTTGCGGCGCAACCTCTTTCAAACTAACATCTTAAATGAGAAATTTACCATTGTGCCGTGAGACTTGACATGTATTTCGTAAATGATGTTATGTTTAAAAAGTTTAGATTTTTGTTCATGAATAAAGTGTGTAAAAATCTTTCTTTAACAGAAACTAAAAAAGATACTGTCCTCTTTTGCCTCTGTTGTTTTTAATATTTCATAGTCATTTTTAACAGAAACTGGCTGGCAGAAACAATTATCAGAAAATGGCTAGGTAGTTTATCCTATGACAATACAGAAAAAATTGTCCAACTTCGAAATTTTGATAGTATTGCATTTTTAATCACGTAAATTATTTAAAAAAAACATATATACATTTGTGTAGTTAAAATTCCTGTTGAGTGTGTCATGTCATGTACTTATATTTAATTGAAAAATACAAACTGAGATATGGATGCACAGATAAATAGGAGAAATTCGTGTCTGTACTCCTGTACAGTGGTAGTGTGTAGGGGTATGGCACGCAGCACGGAATGCTGAGGACCTGGATTCGATTCCCAGTGATAGTCTTTTTCTGGTCTTTCTGTGCATTCATATCTCAGTTTGTATTTTCGATATGGTTTTACGGGATGACCGTAAAAGTAACAAATTTTTCAGTTGAAATAAAAAATAAAAAAGACTAAATAACCAATCATACTTATATTTAATATAAATAAAAATCAAAATAAATAATTTTAGTTTATATCTGTCAGCCGGTATAGTCACATTTGGAAAAACTATGGTGTTATTGGTCCGCTCGCAAACATTAATCTAAGGGAAACTAAATATCGTTTAATAATTTTTATGTTTTTTTTTTATTTTATTATTATAGTCTTCGCTACTTTTTTATATTTCATTAGCTCTTAGTCTATTTCATCACTAAGAGCTATTTCATATACTTTTCTCACAAAATTTGTGACAAGATCTTCATTCGGCAAGATATTATAATTTTTTTTTTAAAGTTAAATCATAAAGTATATATAGGTAACAGTAGTTTTGAATTAAAATATAATGCGACTGATAGTACACAAAAAAAGGACGAGTAGGTACATGCCGTTTGTTAGACGTATATATTTACCAAACGTTGTACAAGTGTAGTCGCATTACTCTGAGGAATTCGAAACATTATTGGTGTCAAAGCATCGTCTTTGTTAGTCGACTCTGTAACATACTAGTGAAGTTTTTAAGCCGCAAGCAGTTTGATGGTGTTCTACTTCAAAGCATTACAAACCTGCTTATACAACTTATATTATAGTTTAATCAAGAATGACATTCTAGAGAATGCCTTTGTTATAGTTAAATTTCAAACATTTTATAGAAACGTTTGATGAAGGAATTTGTCAAATGTTCGTTGGATTAACTTGAGTGACACTGTAATACTTGCTTATAGCGCTACTTGCTCAGCTCTGTCCGTTTCTTCTGTTTATGTTAATGTTTCCATAGTATATAGATTACCTACTCAGATCACTCATAGCCACTTATTATTACATTGTACGAGTACCTCCTCTACCTTTTTCCTATTTTTTTTTGTGTTCAATGATGGGTAACTGCATTATATTCGTTGTCGTGTTTTGCTTAGTAACAGAAGCGAAATAGACTAAAGATTTTGTATATGTTTGTTATGTTTTGTATATGTTACTTTTGTTTGATATAGGGTACCTACCTACTCTCTTCACATTTTTGTACTTTTTCTTTCAAAATTTGCATTTTGCTTTTGAAAAACAATTAAAACTAAATCTTAGATCTATTAAAAAACAAAAATAGCACGCAAATGCTAAGATTTTGCTTGTTTTAAAATCGATGACTGTCAGAGCTCTTCAATGGCCACGCATTGTATTGTATTGTATTGTTTAACTCTTTATTGTACTTAAAACATATGAAAAGAACAGTTTAAAATAGCAAAGTACAAAGTATAAAGGCAAAATTATCCCTTAAAGGGATCTCTTCCAGTTAACCTTTGAACAATTGAAAGGACATAAATTTACCGAAACAGTACCTACATCTAAAACCGTTTTTGTCAAACTTAAAACCTAAAATTGCTAAAAGTGGCTCCGAAGCGGTATTTTTTCGTGTGCTTTGCCTACCCCATTTGGGAATACAGGCCTGATGTTTGTGTGTGTGAGTACATCAAAAAAATCTACATATCGATACTCAATGTCACGTGAGGGCTCTAATACCAAAATGTAAACAAAACTACGAATGAGTAGGTGTTTATCGTGAGTGCGTAAAACCATATCGTGACCGTGTGAATAAAACATGATGTATGTTTCCCAACATTTAAAAAAGTATCGTTTAAAATATTTTGTTTCCAAATGACGTGACGATAAATGAGTGAGGCCTTGTACCTTGTATCTGATGGTCGATATAAACCCGCGTTCACACGTACCCCACTTTTTTATTGTCCCCCATTGTTCCTTTTCAAAATAAATCGGCGCTAGGCGTTGCGTGTGCTATTCTATATGTACTCGTATTTTGCATGAAAAAGAGGCACTTGCCTCGGGCGAGCGGTAAAAAGGTGCGTGATCTTTGTCGGATATACAACGTTATTTATTACGCTAGTGTGTAATAAGTTTTATTTGATAACGCTGCGTCGGTTGAAAGTGTTTTTTTTTTGTAAGTTTTAATTACAATGCACAGTGTTACATGAATGATTGTAATAAGCTTTAATTAAACTTGTAATGTTCGTATATCAGTATGTAAATCGTCTTTAAATCTTGCAAGTAAAATTTTACCTAATTTTAATATTTGAAATTGATATAAAATTAAGTGGAAATGTCGATGGTCTATAAGACCAATGTGCTGTTTTTTTATGATTGGTTTTTTGGAGTATTTTTGTATTTTTTATTTCAACTCCAAATTTGTTACTTTTACGGGTATCCCAATCATAATTCAATCATAATTTGATTGCTTAGTAGTGACATCTCTTGTCTGGGTGAGCGGTTGGTTCCGAAAGAGTGGTTCGATGAGAGCGGAACATAGATGTAGCTAGTGCTGCTGCATAAGTAGCGTAGTAGAAATAAGCAACCTGAGATATGTATTGCATAGGAAAAAATCGTGTCTAGATTCCTGTCCAGCGGTGGTGTAGGGGTTATAGCACGCAGCACGGATTGCTGAGGACCTGGGTTCGATTCCCAGCGCTGGTCTCTTTTTCTGGTTTTTCTGTGCATCCATGTCTCAGTTTGTATTTTCTGTTTTTTTTTTATTCGACTGGATGGAAAACGAGCAAGGGGGTCTCCTGATGGTAAGAGATCACCACCGCCCATAGACACCTGCAATACCTCAAGTGCCAGTAATTTCATCGGCTGTCTTACTCTCCACCCCGAAACACAACAGTGCAAGTACTGCAGGATTAGCGAGCAAGATGGTGGTAACAATTCGGGACCTTGCACAAATTGAATGCAGAAATTTTGATTTTTATTTTGACTAGAGAAAACCGGAGAGCATGCTTATTATTTAAATCATATTATTATATTATAATCGTATTATTATTACAATTTTGCACTTAGCACACATTTATCTTCTAGACCATCGATATGTAGTTTGGATTAAAATGCAAGTACAGTCAATAAAATCAGATGCAGTAAAAAGACCTTATCGTAAAATTATCGTAGGTAGGTAGGAAACAATTACTAGCGTACTTTCATACGATAATGTTTGTCATTTATTGTCTTCAATTTTCAACCCGGTTCCACTTAAATCCAATAAGGGCACCCGCTGTCCAATTCAACAATGAAATCAAACAAAGCATTCAAATACATAATAAATAAACGACACTTTCCCTTACTCACGTCCCTGAATCTGACACGAAATCTTATTACGCTCGAAACAACAATGGAGCCCTGAAAAGTAATAATGATTCGGATTCATATAACTACCTTTATTTGATCCGAGGCACCGAACGTGAAAGCTGAAGGTGCGTCAAAAACAAGGCAATTACGTGTACAATAGTGTCAGACCGCTTCATCACGGACAAACGATTTCCAATTGCTTTTGTCCCAGCACGCACGACTGCTGAAAATGTCAATATTACCTCTGTGAATTGGAAGAAATTTATGGCGAATTTAAATAGGCCCTGAAATCATTTAAGAATTGCCCTCCTGTCCAATTACTGGGACATGAAGCGTACCATTTGTTTTATCATAAAAAACACATTATCTTAGAAATAAACTAGTTTGTGGTCGTAATTTCACACAAATTGAAGAATAACAGTTGTTACTTCGCGAGTTTTGAAAAATTAATTCATAATACATACACACACACACAAACATCACGGCTGTACAGTATTCCCAAATGGCACAACAGCACAGGAAACGTTACCACTTCATTCGGGTTTCGGATTTCATAATACATTTAGATTGATAATCAAGTTTTTTTTTGTATGCCTAATCGGCACTTATTCCTACCTTTATCTTTATATCACTTCACTTTAACTTACCCCCTGTTTAACCATTGATTAAATTTATTATATAGATACTCGTAAATGTGATGCCTTCTCTGTTTGTTTTTTTTTTCGAATAGACGGCGACGGCATCACATTTATTCGTCAATTAAAATTTAATCATTGGATCGCGAAACAGCCCCTTTATCTTTTAATTGAAGTTAAACATGATATCACGTGTTTTACTCAGTCATTGATTAGTTAACGATAATTTGCTAAAATTACTAATAAATTTACATACTTAATTTACGAGTAAAAATTTAAAGCCACCTACTGCCGATTTGCGTATGTCAACAGTCAACACCAAAGACAGAAAGAAACTAGAACGATGCCATAAAATGCAGGATGCAGGTGGTAGGACCTTGTGCAAGGTCCGCCCGGATTGCTACCACCATCTTGCTCGCTAATCCTGCCGTGAAGCAGCAGTGCTTGCACTGTTGTGTTTCGGCGTGGAGAGTAAGACAGCCGGTGAAATTACTGGCACGTGAGGTATCCCATCTTAGGCCTCTAGGTTGGCAACGCATCTGCAATACCCCTGGCGTTGCAGATGTTTATGGGTGGTGGTGATCTCTTACCATCAGGAGACCCACTTGCTCGTTTGCCATCCAGTCGAATAAAAAAAAAACTGCCATTAAATTGAGAAAGATCGCAACAATTCCGGGGCAGATATTTGTATGAATAATACGAATGTTTGTTCTCGAGTCTTGGATGTTTAATATGTATTTAAGTATGTATTTATCTATATCAGTATGTTCATCCGTTGCCTAGTGTCCATAGTACAAGCTTTGCTTAGTTTGAGACTAGGTTTATTGGTGTCAAGTGTCCCATGATATTTATTTATTTATTTATTGCTATCGTGACACTTTCGCTAACTTATTTCCCAGTCACTCAAGGCAATAGCAATATAAATAGCATTGATTTAACAAGGTGCAAGTTACTTGTAAATTATGAACACGAATACGCCAGTGACGCGCTAGCAGAGATTTTGTCACACCTCTTTTGCCTGCTCCATATTCATCATTCGTCTCAAGCTTACACGTCAAAATACGAAACTGAAATTACGTGCGTGAAATTCAGAATGGACGGCTCACTCTCTCACGTATTTTGTACGTAAATATTTGCAATGGAATCGACACCTTTGGTGCAAAGGAAGGGAGAATAAAGAAGAGGAAATTAATCTTACAACACAACGCATATTATTAATGTATTTTAAGTACCTGCTTCTTCGCCAACATTCCTTCCTAACACTTGACAACACTCTCCTTCAGAGGCGCCCAGGTCATCCGGTATCAAAAACGATCCCATATCGTTCGGCTTTCGCTCATAGGCAGACAGCTGTTCAAAGCTCTCGTCTATATAATAAAATAAATAATTTGCTTGGTATCTATGTAGCGAGTGTATGAGGTTCTGTGAGGCGAAGGATGACCGTCCGTCTTCACTAAATTGTTTGTAAATGTTAATTCTGTTATCTTTTGTGCCATGTGTCATGTGTTGTGCTTGTTAATATTTTATGAATTTCACAGTGCTTTGGCTTGTCTGTAATGCTGTGTAATTATTTCATTAAATAAATAAATAAAAATAAATAAAAATCTATCACCTCACTAAACATGAAATCAGGGTTAAGGTTCGGAGATGGTTGCAGAGCTTGCACTATGGTGACACAGAAAATCTGTTACATATCTGTTACAATCACGTCTAAACCGCTGAACCGATTTAGATGAAATTCGGTAAGTATACAGATAGTTTGAGTAACAGGGAAGGACATAGGATAGTTTTTATTACGGAAAATTGCATAGTTTCCGAGGGATAGCGATAACCGAATACTACTCAGACAGAGTCGCGGGCCACAGCTAGTTATACATAAATTTCAAATTCACAGATACCCCACACAAAAAAATATTTACATGGGTGAATGTTTTACAAGCAATGTATGTAGTTGGTGGCCTAGTGGTTTGACCTATGCCTCTCGAGCAGAGGGTCGTGGGTTCAAACTCCGGCTCGCACCTCTGAGTTTTTCGAAATTCATATGCGGAATTACATTTGAAATTTACCACGAGCTTTGCGGTGAAGGGTAGGAAAACATCGTGAGGAAACCAGCACAAACCTGTGGGGCAATTCAATGGTGCGTTTGAAGTCCCAATCTGCACTGGGCTCATGTGGGAACTATGGCCAAAGCCCTCTTGTTCTGAGAGGAAGTCTGTGCCCAGCAGTGGGACATATATAAACTGGGTTGGTATGGTATATAGGTACCTATGCATGTATTTGCGAGTCAAATCTCACAAGTTGAATTTGACCCACTTTCAGAAGTCGGATTAGATTAAAATTTGGCATACCTACGTGTAATCTGATGGTGGTGGGGTTGGATTTGGTGCGGCAATGTAGTTTATGGATGACATTGCGAGTACAGTCAACAAAAAGTACAGTCAGCAAAAAGCCTTGTATTGAAAATGATTTTTTTAACAATAAACTTATTTTTGTTATAATTACTGTATTGTCTGGTTTAATAAGCTGTCCTTACTTTTTTACTACTTTCGACACATAAAAAAACCATTAGTACCCAAGCAGGAAATACTTGTAATCAATCAACTTCTGATTACAATCACTCTATTATAACAAAAGCTTACGACTGTTAGCGCTTTGTTAGCCAACAATTGAAAAACAGTGCCTTTAGGGACCCAAGTAATAAGCAAAATTGAGTTAGAACGTTCCATGGAACCATTTCGTGAAATTTAAGTGAGTTTGAAGTTCTAGAGTTAATTAAATTTGTAAGAATGGTATACACTCGTACTCGTAGATAGTGGGTTATACGCGGATTATTATTTTTTTGACTAAGTCTATTTTTATGAAAAGCCTAAGAGAAAAAACTGAAATTACTGGCATTTGAGGTATCCCATCTTAGGCCTCTAGGTTGGCAACGCATCTGCAATACCCCTGGTGTTGCAGATGTTTATGGGCGGTGGTGATCTCTTACCGTCAGGAGACCCACTAGCTCGTTTGCCATCCAGTCGAATAAAAAAAAAAAAAACTACATTTGATTTTTTGTGTTTTTTTTTGTACACTAATGTCAAAGATATTTTTTCACTTGAATACCATGTAACTGGATGCCTTCTGACAGTTTTATACTGAAGTTCAAGTTCTAAAGAAAGAAAGAAAGAAAAGAAAGAAAATACATTTATTTAACGCCATAAAAACAAACATAGAACAAATACAAGACATACATGACATACATGAAGTTATGTGACCTCGATCGTACCACATCGCTCTTACTGTTACAAAATTCGAGACTTCTACTGGAACAGGTTAAAAATAAGGAAATCCGTGCGACGTTTTCATGACACAGAAGCTATAAAGATTTGTAATCAATCAATCAATTGTATACGTGAATCTCAAGCCGCAGTGGGCCCACGCGGGAATCGCAACTTCATTCTAAAAAGAGACATGAAACGTGGAAACGTGGAACGTGGAAAGGTGGGATGTATTAAGCCCGAGATGAGGTTTATCAGTAAATTTGATGTAACTTTATCAAAACTTAGTATACCTATCGATTGCTTTTCCGAAATATCTCAAACAGACAATCCAGACAAAATACAATACAATACAATAACTCTTTACTGCACACCAACACGCAGTAAACAGTACAGAAAACACAGTTATATACATAGAGGTTTTCTAAGGTAAGGAAAAGACAGCCTTATCGCTTCATCTCTTCCAGGCAACCTTTACAATGGACAGAAGTAAGGACAATTTTAGCAGGTGTTGCAGTTTACAGTAGATTAGAGCAATATCAAGAATACATAACACATACAATACACATACACAACAAATGTAAATAGATAGATAGGTAGATAGATAACATAACAACATATAAATAAGCTAACTATAACATTCATAGGTACGCAAGATGACAAATAGTGCCCTTTAAGCATAGACTTAAAGATAGGCGATGACTGCACGCCTCAAGTCTATCGGTATGGAGTTCCATAACCGAGTGGCCTGAACAGTGTAAGAAGAAACAAAGAATACCTACCTAAGAAATACCTAAGTCATGCATGTCAAGTGAGTCGTCAATAAAAGAAAACCGTCCGACAGAATTAATGCCATAGCTATAACAATGTTTGCGTGACATCCTTCGAAATTAGTGTCACAAAATACACTCGGTCTGACACGAACACATGGATCCTTATAACTTTGATACAAAGACTGAATTAGATTGAACTCCAACCAAATTGTATTGTTCAATTTCTCAAGGAGCATTTAGAGGTTCTGCCCCGTTAGTTTTGACAGTTTGGTTAATATTGGGCAATTCAATTTCTAATATTTCGTGGGTAGATGGAGTAAAATAATTCATAGTTAGGTTTTTATTTACGAACTTTCACGAAGTTGACACTGTACGGAGGGGGAAATATTAATTTTTATTTTTCGTTTTTATGTCGACACAGCTTAATTATTTACAAAGGACAAAACTTATTTAAAACAAACATAAACAGTCAGTACTTTTAAAACATGAACAAGCAGTTTCATAGCAATGTTAATATTCATATGCTAGCATTCTAGAATTAATAAAATGCCGTATATTTTTAAAGCTACGATTAATAATAAACATTTTTAACACAAGCTTTTTTGCTGACTGTCCTTTTTGTTGATTTTCCTTGCATTGCCATTCAAACTACATTTGCATACCAAATTTCAAGTCGATGCTATTAACCGTTGAAGAGTTCCGTCCTGCGGAGATGATCCTGGCCGGACTACCAGGATCATCTCCGCAGGACGGAACTCTTCAACGGTTAATAGTCCTGGCCGGACTACCAGGATGTCACTAGTAGATTATTGCATTGTCACGCAATTTACATAAATATTCCAAATTTAAAGTCAATTTCATTACAGACAGACAGACAACGGGACTGGTGAAACTAAATAAAAGCTTGTAACAAAGTAGTGTTGTGCACAATCGTTACATAGTTATCATTATCATCATCACAACCGTGACACAAAAGTCAAAGACCTTACAATACTGGCATCAACTAGCTTCTCACTGAAACTTTCAACAATAAATGTCTAATACGCAGATTTGTATTAGCAAGGTTGCATACTATTTAGGTTATTTAAAACGTAGTGTCTATTTTTCAGTCATCATCATGTCAGCCGAAAGACGTCCACTGCTGGACATAGGCCTCCCCCAAGGCTCTCCACTCAGACCGGTCTTGTGCTTTTCGCATCCACCGCGATCCCGCGATCTTAACCAGGTCGTCGCTCCATCTTGTTGGAGGCCTACCGACAGCTCGTCTCCCGGTCCGCGGATGCCATTCGAGAACCTTTTGACCCCATCGGCCATCAGTCCTGCGAGCAATGTGCCCCGCCCATTGCCACTTCAGTTTCGCAATTCTTCGAGCTATGTCGGTAACCTTAGTTCTACTGCGGATATCATCATTTCTGATTCTATCCCGCAGAGAAACCCCGAGCACAGCCCTCTCCATAGCCATTTTTCAGTCAGTTTGTTTTTTTTTGTATTTTTCTGTTAGTTTGGTGTTTAATGTATTGTGAATTTCAGTATATTAATGAACATCTATAGCGGAATCTAAGCGTGTGCGGGACAGCACAATATAAAGTTTAAATTTCGAATTTATCTACAGAGGGTTAAGACCAGACTGAGCTACGCCGCTCGTAACCAAGTCTCATATAAGTACAAATTAACATAACGGCACGCCAAACCAATTAAGGCTATCACTATCCAATCCACATTAATAACCTTGACAAAGTAAGTGGCAATTAAAGCCAAGTCGGTCGCATCGCGTGTGCCGCACGAGTTGCGAATGATGAGTGGTAAGGCCTGGACGTGTTATGGAGTATGCTGTGTTTGGTGGAAAAACAGATTGCTGGCGGGTTATATCCGAAAGCATTTTACTCATCGCGCATTAATCATCTATGTTTAATTAACATTTACTTCGTTTTTTTGCATTATAAAATGGATAAATAATCTTGACGAGTCTTTTTATTGAAAAACGTTTTTAAAAATACAGTAGCTATTACTTTTGGTACCAAACTTAAGTAAATGATCATATCCTTGCTACTTGTTACATAATTTGTTGTGACTTATTTTTCAAAAGTGTTTTTCAATAAAAAGACACGTCAAGATCGCTTACCTTCTTTCTAATGCTAAAAAAAGTATTCTATTGCTGCTATAACAAACAACATAAGTTAAACAAAAATAGAACCCAAGCAACCAACATTAAATTACCCATAGCCCGTAGCTCCGTACATTTTGCTTAAAAGCAAAGCCGTTTCTAGCGTATATTTTGATACACATACAAATTTGTACAAATGCTCTGGTGCGCGCGTCCTACTCGAAGTTGCCCGTTTTTTTACCATTCCAACACCCACAAATTTTAATATTTATATCCACAATTTAGATAGGCAATAAACTCTACCTTGATGATATTACGTTTTGCTTATAGGTACATATACCTACATAATAACATAATTAGGTAGTTGAAATGGCTGAATTTTTTATGGGGTTTTATTTTGGAACTTTATTATGTCATCCATATTTTTTATGAACAGTTCCGTGCTGTGCGTCACGTTAGCCATTTCATGAATCACCAAGGTCCTGGAAACTTATGGTGTGTTATAATAGGTATCAAGTATATGAACGCTTAGACACTGATATTCCTTTTACATTTTATTTACCTAACTTATACTAAAACTATTGGAGTATTATCCTGCCAAATAACTCAAATTGTGAGGTATACTTATTATAGGTATAGGTATACTTATATAGGGTCCGTTGCCTAGTTGGAAATCAGTTACTGTCCAGCTGACCTAATTTGGCAGACGCTCCGATGACTTCTACAGGAAGTAAAGACACGTGTCAAACGAATGTCAAAGACTCAAACTTAGATAGGTATTCAAAAAACATTATACTCATATGTTTTAAGACTACTTTTAGAAATTCATTTGAAGACTATTAGGCTTTAAAAAGCTAATTTTTTTTTAGAGATAAGTGTACTCTCCCTCCACAAGCTAAACCATAAGTTTTAAAATGCGTAAAATGCGAATTTATGATCATAGTGTATTTAATTTTAATGATTTTATAAAAAGGAATAATCTCTAAGCTCAGTACACTTTTGAAGTTAGTGAGTAATATTCGATCGAAATTTAATATCGAACACTTGCTGCAGATTAGGACCTAGTAGAAACCCTGCTCTGTGCGTAGCTCGACTCGCACTTGGCCAGCTTTTTTTCGATTAAAGCGTTTCTTTAAACGCACGCTCCAAGCAACTTTAGCGCGGGTAAATCGTGTAAGAGTGATACGTGTTTTTCGCTTAAAGTGGAACGTAAACATTCCGACTCAGGTTTTCCTTCACCAATAAATTACCCTAGTCCAACTGGCCATCGTAAACATAAATTTAAAAAGAAACACGTTCAAATTTAGAATGCACAAAACGTATTCGAAACATTACAGAAAATTGAAAAGCCCAAAAACGTCTTGCAGTAAATAAAATATGGGTAGAAAATCACCTGTTAAAGCTGTTAGACGGGCAGCCGCGAGAAATCGGGAAATATTTGGTCAGTACGTGATGCGAATAGAGCGCACCCACTGCCTTACCGACTCACTGACCGATTTATTTGACCTCCCTCTTTGCTGTCAGGCGGCTTATCGGAATGGAGTTTGATGTATTGTTACAGATCAACCACTAATGGTTAATTCTGTAATGGAAAATAAATTGAATTTCATGATCCCCTGCTGTATGAATGTGAGAACTTGCAAGTCACGTGTTGCTTCGTAATATTGAGGGTAATCACTCAATACAATCTTCACGGATCAGTTTACCTTTAGGTTGGACGTGTTCTATACTCGTACTTATATGACAAAGACATTTAAAGTAACCTATCTAAAATCACCCTTAGGCGTCTTATTAACGCTCTTCTATGTTGCATCACATGCAATTGCACTTGCCTTTTCTGAAACGTTTACTTTGTACAGTTTTACAATGATTTGTTTTGTTTATGGTTGAATATGGGGATTTCAATAAATATTTTTGACGGCATTTTGTAGCAGGTTTAAACACCTTGAAACGTACAATAGCATAGATAAAGGTTTCCAAATCATCAAGCAATATTAAACAAGTACCGTCGAGAAACAATTCCAGTAACTTTTGATTCGATAGGTACGTTAAAAGCTGAAATTCTGGGAACAGATTTCAGCGTTGTTGAATTTTCAAAGAATGATTAGCTTTGTACGTATTAGTTGCAAAGCTCTCGGAAGTGCTCACGGAACATACTTCACAAAGTTGCAGGAACTTGTCCGTAATAGAAATCAGTACTGTCGTATTGCATGAATAATGAATAACGAGTTACTCTTGAACTACGAAACCACTGATTTATTTTAAATTCAAGACTAAATTCCATTAAAGCAAAAATGTTTTCACAGTTCAGTTGCATAAATATTAGATTTTAGCCGTGACAATCAGATGGGGCCTTTAACACAGGAGTAAATAATTAAAACAGATTGTACTCAAAAGTAAAAAAACTGGACGAAATTCAGCGATATATTTATTTATAGATATTGCTACAACACATTAACTTGTACAACTTATTAACCATTTACTTTTTCGAAGCTTAAAATGTACACAATACCATACCATATTTAACTTTTTTCTGAATTTGAACTTACAGGGGTCGAATGTTTCATACTGATTTTGAATTTTACTTGTTTTTAGTCGGCTTTAGTCTTTGAGCCTTAAAATAGAAAAATGCATCGTACCGCGTAAACATCAAAACGAACTTTGCTTCGTTTTCAAATCTCATAATGCAACTCGGATACAATCACTCACTACCATAAATAGTTTACCAGTTCCACCTAAAACGGGAATAAAGCGTCTGTTTTAGGGACTGTCTAACAGACTGAACTGCATCCAACTAGTTTTAAACATTTACGGGTTGACAATTTTAGGCTTGTAAAATCCATTTACTCGAAACGTGCACTACCTCCAAAAATACACACCCAATGGATAGATTCAGATAGAGATAGATAGAGATAGATTCAGTTTCCCGGAAGGTATAATTTTTGAAAAGAGCTGTATTTGTACATAATTAAAGTGTGTACACGATAAAATCTGACCATGCATGATCTGGCGTTACTTTGCAATGAATGCTAATTTTCAAACACCTTTTTTATAAGTAATTAGTGGTTATGAAACTACATGATAACAATACAATCATAATAAAATGTTAGAGCGTCTGTGAGTTTAAGCTTTATGTATTTCTTTGCCTAAATTACTTTGAACGGCATTTTTTTGATAATCTTCACTCGTTTCCAACTTCAATGCCACAATTGTATTTATATTTTCACAAGCTGTTTAAGCTCATCAGGATATCACGTTTCCAAAAAAATCATGGCGTAACTGTTTTCTCCTTGGGGGAGTTGGGAAAAATTTCTAATCCAAGCCCCAAAAGTAGTTTTATATGGGAGGCATTTTTCTGTCAAAAAGGCAAATTCACCAAAGTTAAAACACTTCCAAACTACCTCAATCATGAGTCAATTCAAAAAATGATAGCTAATATGAAAAGATAATGTAAGCTATAAAGTAGAATGTCCAATTTAAGAAATATATGTATTTTTTACATAAAAACCTAGCAAAGACCGTCAGAAGACGTTGTTCAACATAATTTAGGCACTGTGAAACATATGAAACTGAAACTCCCAGACGCACGCCCTAATTGTTTATTTATGATTATATTTTTATCATTTAGTTTCATAACCACTAATTACTTAAAAAACAGCTGCTTGAAAATTAGCATTCATTGCAAAGTAACACCAGATCATGCATGGCCAGATTTTATCGTGTACACACTTTATAATAATGTTTTACCGTTTCGTTTTAAGTTTTTTATTATGATAACGTTTCTAACATTTTGGAAAAGTTCCATTTTTTAGTGATGAATTAACCGTATGTCCAACAGTGTGTTCGGCTGATATGATGATGATTTGTTTAGCAAAATGCACTATTTGTGCCAGTGCTGAATGATAATTTCTATTATCTTGTTACACCGGGTGTGGCCTGTAATATGAGCAAATAATTAAAACATGAATCATACTCGTCAAACTGAACAACATAAAATATTTAGTTTTTCATGTTTATTACACTTTTAAGTTTATTCGAAGAAGCAATGTAAGGCAAAATGCTTGATGCTTGTAGCGTGACAGGCGACGTCGGTTGTATTCTAGGATGGCGTACATTGATAGCAGTATTTAATTTTCATGAAAAAAGGAAAATTCAAAGACTCCATTATTTTTAAAATTCTACGAGGACGTTCTTTGTTTTAATTTTTAGCTCGTATTACACGCCACATCCGCTAGAGGTACATACATGACCAATTCATATGCATGGCAGTGTTTCATGAAATGCCTTAGATTTTCATGATCTAAGTAACAGATTTTACGATCGGGCGACGACCATTATTATAATGAATGAATCTAAAAGGATAATCACAGCTTATCAGTAGGGTTTACAAGTTAACAAGTAATCATCATCCCAGCCTTTATACGTCCCACTGCTGGGTACAGGCCTTCTCTCAAAATGAGAGGGCTTGGGCCGTAGTTCCCACGCGGGCCCAGTGTGGATTGGGAACTTCACACACACTATCGAATTGCTTCGCAGGTTTGTGCAGGTTTCCTTACGATGATTTCCTTCACCGTAAAGCTCGTGGTAAATTTCGAATGTAATTTCGCACATGAATTCCGATAAACTCAGAGGTGCCTGCGGGGGTTTGAATACCCACGATCCTCTGGTCGAGAGGCCATAGGTCAAACCACTCGGCCACCACGGCTTCTATAACAAGTAATAGTCCGCTAAAACTATTGAATATTTGCTGCATTCTAATACGGAATTAGCCGGTTCTTCTTATACAAATATTTTATCCATACACTACAGTCTATGCTATTGCCATGGCTTTAATTAGATAATTTATTTACAATCAAGCACGATAGATAACGATAGCTGTAAACCCTTAACATCTCTGACAACCTTCACCGGGATTTATATTAAAATCGCAAGACACGCATTACCTTTCTAGAACACAGGTCAAAGGCATGTACTCGTAACTTCATGTCTAAGGTTTTACAACTCCAGTAATGTATTCAGTACAGCTCCAAAATCGAGCTCGGGGACAAAGGCAGGCTCGGAAACTTACCTTGCCTCGTTTAAATTGGAAACTTACAAAACCGACCTCAAAATGTTCGTGACTGTACTGAAATGAAGATTCTTTGGTAACTGACGAATAGTCTTCAATTCTGTTAATTTTAAATAAGGGATTGAAATATTTTCATGACCGATGGATACATACCTACATAAAACAATTAACAGATCTTCATGCGTTATACAACGATTTCAACGGTCAGGTGTAGTTGGAACGTAATTTAAAAAAAAACCGGCCAAGCGCGAGTCGTACTCGCGCACCAAAGGTTCCGTATAAATATTTTTATTATATGATGTAACCAAAAATTTACTGATTTCGCAACGTTGCTTCGTACCGAATTTCCAGATTCTGAGTTCACGGGAATTACCCTGTAGGTTTTGATTCCCTTGCGAGTTTCGAAAGCTTGCGGAAATTTGCAGCATATACGGCTGTATCTATTGCGTTGGCTTAGAAGTCTGATTTTTTCACAGCTCCAAGGGACAGTTGTAGACCTAAGTATTTGAAATAAATTTCAGCTTGATACCTCCACGCGTTCCTGACAAAAAGGGTCTTGACAGACGGACGACAACAAAATGATCCTATATGGGTTACGTTTTTCCCTTTCGAGGTACGGAACCCTAAAAAAAGTTAAATGTCATATTTTGTGTTGGCAATACAACTCTCTCTCATCTCTGACCTCCACTCGAACTGATCGTACGGTCAGGGACTTTAATTTATGAGCCACCGTGGAACCATTTGACAGCGAACGTCATAGTGACATCGTATTAATTAACAAAGAAAATCGTAATGATTTTTCCTTTGAAAAGGACATGGTGACTCATGAATTAAATTCATTGACCGTACTAAAACAGTTTGTAACAAAATATTAGGATTATTTAAATGCTCGTAAACCACTGAATACTACTGAATTTGAGAGGGTCGTGGGTTCAAACCCCGGCTCGCACCTCTGAGTTTTTCGAAATTCATGTGCGGAATTACATTTGAAATTTACCACGAGCTATGCGGTGAAGGAAAACATCGTGAGGAAACCTGCACAAACCTGCGAAGCAATTCAATGGTACGTGTGAAGTTCCCAATCCGCATTGGGCCCGCGTGGGAACTATGGCCCAAGCCCTCTTGTTCTGAGAGGAGGCCTGTGCCCAGCAGTGGGACGTATATAGGCTGGGATGATGATGATGATGATGATGATGAAACCACTGAATACCCTTAAAACTACGAGTATATTTATTTAACATCAATACATGGCGCAGCCGGTAGGATTCGAACCTACTCTCCCATTAATTTAACATCATTGAATGAGAGCTATCGCGTATGAATTCGCCGCTAGAGGCGGTAGTGTAGCGTGAGGTCTCCAAAATGTCAAATCTCATAGTTTAGTTATAATAAAAATAATTTTGTGAATGTTTTGCATTACCTGAAATTAATTATGGCAATTATGCGTTACGGGGCAATGAATGTCTGTTTTTGAGACAGTTTTTCCTTTCGGAAACCTTTTTCCTTCCTTTTCTTCCGAACAAAACGGGACTACGCAACACTGTGGTTTGCTCGATATTTTTATGGTACGGTTTTAAGGTGTATTAAATACTTATGATTTTAATCTAAACTTTGTTTTCACGCCCGTAATAACAGACTTTGAAAGCCACACTTAAAAACCTCACGCAACAGTGGCGCCATCTAGAAAGACAAAAAAACGATAGCCCTCATTAAGACTCATTAAAATGGTTACCTTGCTCAAAAATTCTTAGTAATGGAACCCAACTACTGAACTCGTTATACTTCCGCATTAGGATTTTATTGTTTGTTTTACATATATGTGTAAGAGCTCTAGACTATTACACATACTTTGGTTTTAGTTTTTATTTGATTTTTTTTATTTACCTTTTTTAAACAAAAATTTGGAAAAAAACATTTTTTTAGATATTGATTCCGCTGCAGACTGAGCATTGTATTTGTGTATTATGCAGACCTCTCTCGCTTTTAGTTTATGTAAATATTTCTATTGCCGTTGTTTTTAGTTCTGTTTCGCCTACCGTACATTCCCTTACGTACATAGCAACATGAAACCTCTTGCTACAACCCCCTGTTATCAGTTTAAACCATGACTGTGAATCGTGTTTAGTCGATATTGTTCACTCAGCAAAATGATTCGGGGAGCACATGTTTGTTTGTATTTCAAATTTGAATAATTATTGGTGTTCATATAGGTGCTGTACATATTGTTTAATCTAGTTTCAAGTTTTGATTTCTTCCATTTCGTAGATATCGCATTAATCGATACACGTTGAATATTCACGTGAATGTGTATTTAACAATCTTGTGTTTAACTTACGGTTAATTGTTTGTATGTTTGTTATGGTCAAATGTTGCAAATCGAATCGCATCGACTTCTAGTGATTGATTTACGAATATTTAAAGTATTTGAAAATGTAACTAAAATTTTCAAACAGTAAATGACATGATCAGGAAAAAACCGGATTTAAAAATAAAAAAATTAGAAAAAATAATTCTAAATATCCATATAAATATGAGTGTCATTAAAATTTAGGTGCTAAATTGAAGTGAAGTATATTGGTAAAGCAAAAACATGTCATAGGATTTAAGTAACAATGCGTGTGTGTATCCAAAACCTAACTTAACTGAATAATAAATTTATGAAAACTTAATTGATTAAGATTTTTTAAATATCAGGTCGGTGAGCCGTTTCATTTACAACTCTTATTTTAAAATAATCAATTCGTTTCTCTTGCAAAAAGTCTAAAGTAGTATATCGAATAAGGTTTCACAGAAATCGAATAAAGTACAAGTTAGATGAAAACAAATCCGACCGTTGGCTGAATTCGCCGTACGAAATCCCTTAAATTTACATTTGCAGATTGAGTTGCGTTATTTTGCGATTCGCGTCTCATATTCGGAGCCTTTGAGCCCTTGTAAGTCCCTCTCACCTCACCTGAGTTAAGAGGCATTCCTATACCTCTGATGTCAAGGCCTTTCAAAGTTCATAAGATACAGTGTTGTGTTTTAGATTAGGATAGCGTAATAACCTATAAAATATAAACAAAATATAAAAAATATATAAATAACACACCTAACTAAATCACAATGATATTGTTAGAATTAAATCGACGTGAAAAACTTGCTCGGCTTAAAGAACTTACACCTGGGCTACTCGTAACCACGGCTGGTGCAATGTAGCCAAAAAGTTGGGTGTATATTAAATACTTTGCTGTCCACACAGAGCGTAAAGAGAGCGTATAAACCACCCAACATCATTTATATTGAACTAATTTTTTTTCACACGTTCATACCGTTATTATTATAAGAGTATCGGACCACGTTCAACTTAAAAAATAGAACAAACTTTACTTCAAAAATGAGTCACATCATGTAGAACGCATGTACTAATGCTGAATGAGTAAAAATTGCGAATGTTTTATTAATTACAGAAATTATGGCATAAAGCTATATACGGTAAAGAAAAGTGTGGGGCTTTGAAGCGTTTTAAACCGTATCCTGTGTGTTAAGAAAATTTATTGTTAATGTTCATGAACAGTTGCAATTCTGTGACCACACACCACACTGTTGGTGACGGTGTTAGGGTTTTTACTTATTATTATCCGGCCAGGTGGAGTGAAGAATCTTCACTGAAGATCTGTAAAAGGCTGCTAGTAGAAGCTGGTAGTGTAGGTAAGGTAGCTGAAAGTGGTAGAAGCAGGATGAAATGGGGAGGCCTATGTCCAGCATTTGTCTGCTATAGGCTGAAAATGATGATGATAACAATGGATATATCATGAATCGAAATTAATCGAATATTCAGAGCCCCAGCCGGAATACTTACAGGATCATCTGTTATTAATATGCTCTTACTTTACAACAAAGACGACGACACATCCTGACACGGAGTAGCGAAGTAAAAGGTTAGTTCATTCATGGATTGTATTTCTTCGATAAAGAAGATAGGGCGGGTTAAAACGCTTCGCGGCCTTTCACACCTATCAATTGACTACTGACCCTTCAATTAACTATCAATCAATTGATCGTTGACCCTTGTTATAGAGATATATTCGTAGAATAAAAGCACTGAAATCACTATCATTTGCGTCAATTATCCTAATGTCGTTTACCCTAATGCTGCCCAGGCTTATTTAAAGAAACTTTCAAATTCTACCCCACGTTCTAAATAAAGCGCATACAAAATTCAGATCTATTGTCAAGAAGACATTAATATCAAAGGCGTATTATAAAGTTAATGATTATATCTATCATTGTATATCTTGGACAGGGATATTTGGAAATAATTACGATCCGCATTAGCGATCCCTTCAAATCGCGAACCTACTGTGTTAAAAATAAAATTGTGTTAAATACTTGTGATGTATATGTATTTAATAATATTGTAAATCTGTTTAAAAAAATATACCTTGCCGGATTCTTCTCAACAGAGGTTTTTCCGAACCAGTGATGGTTTTTTTTTGACATTCATAAGTGCTTGTTATAGCCTAAATTGAATAAAAATATTTTGACTTTGACTGTGAATTTAAAGCACACTTTTTCTTTGGTTAATTTTTGCAAGTAGGAGTTTTATAATTATTTTTAGAGTCCATATCATTTTTTTAAGAACATGGTGCAAACGTTAGGTACTATATGATTTAAGATTTTTTTTATTTCTCGCATAAACTACGCGTAAGACGCGTCATAACATTACTATCATTTATATACCAAGTGCCATCCACGAAGACGCATGATTTTGTCAAAATTAGACATTAATGACATTGTAATAAGAACCACGGCACGTGTCATCGTGAATGACTCTACCTATAGTGCGCTTTACACCACCGTGAAGAATCCTACACGCGCACACCTGCGTATCAGTTCCATTGATGTATGTGGAGTTCCTAATGCACACTGGGCCCGAGTGGGAACTTCTGCCTAAGCTGCCTTAGCATTCTGAGAGGAGGTCTGTCATAATATTATATTATATGTCGGCGGCCGGTAAAATCCACCACATCACGAAATTCGCCATTTCATGATATGCCTAAAAGTTGGCCAGGCATATCACGATGTGCCTGAAAAACAATACGGCAGATTGATTAGAGCAACGCATTCGTCGATATTCTTAGCTCTACACCGGGCATATCGTTATATGACATATCACAAAAGAAAGAAAAATTTAGGTACGGCGAGCGAAGCGAGGAGTGGTTAGTATGAATTGTGACCACAACGCACGAGGCCGGCGAAGTGCCAGGGCCGTTATGGCGGCGTTTCATGATATTCCTAGGAATTTCATGATCTGCCTAAACGTCACTAGGCAAATCGTTAAACGGTGAGTTTTTAACGATATGGCGGATATCCCTTAGCCAATTCATGAAATGGCGCTGTCTCACGATATGCCTTGGAATTTCGTGATCTGGCGGATTTTACGATCGGCCGCCGACATATAGACCAAGATGACGACGCTCATAATGATAATAAACAACTTGGCCTAATAACCTCTATTAAAGCGCTATCTTTAAGAACATAACGTTAACAATATCAATCACCATTAGTCTATGTCCAATAACACCCTTAAATTAACAATCCCAAAGTTTACTGTCTGCCTGAAACTGGAATTTAAAACTCCGACTGTCAACTTACAAAATTAGTATACATTATTCAATAGCAACATCCGACAAACGTTAAGAGAATGCCTTCGAATAAACAGGAGGCGCAATTATAAAGAGGCCGTAGCCGATGCTAATTTGCTGGTACCCTGAATAAATTTCAGCAACAAAATTGTCATGGTGTTAAGGAATACTTCTAAATCGAATTATTGGCTTTGTGTTGGGATTAAATAATCGATTGTGGAGATTTAATGTGGGCAGGCTGGAGCGTTTGTACAGTCTAGGCGCGAACTTCGAGGGTTTTTACTGAAGTAACAAACCTATTGTTGCCAATTTATAGTTAATTGATAGTCGGTGATTCTGAGATAGGGTTCCTTTTTCGGGATTTTATTTCGATCACATACTCACAAACTTTTCCATTTATGTAAGGCTGCGACTCCACTGAGGTGGAGACGAGCAGAGCGGAGAGGAGACGTGTAGGATCTACCAATAATATTAGTTGAAATCCACTTGAAATCCACTTCTCGGAGACGAGATGTAATATGATTGGTCGATCCCTACATGTCTCCTCTCCGCTCCACTCGTGTCCGCCTCAGTGGAGCCGCAGCCTAAAGGGATGCCTGCGCACGATAGGCCGATTTTTTTCAACATTACAAAATTTTACTGAACAGAAATAGAAACAAATACTTAATTTGTTTTCTTAGTAACGATATCTCTTGTCCGGGTGAGCGGTTAGTTCCAATGGAGTGCCGAAAAAAGTTTCTCGATGAGGGCTACGGCATAGATGTCGCTAGCGTCACTGCTTAAGTGGCTAAATAAGAAACAAACAAGCTGAGATATGAGGTGCATAGGGGAAATTCGTGTCGGTACCGTTGACCATCAGTGGTGTAGCGGTATAGCACGCGGTACGGAATACCGAGGACCTGGGTTCAATTCCCAGTGATGGTCTTATTTTTCTGGTTTTTCTGTGCATCTATATTTCAGTTTGTATTTTCAATTTAGGTTTTACGGGATGACCGTAAAAGTATAAATTTGAAATTGAAATAAAAAATACAAAAAGATTCCAAAAAACCAATCTTAAGAAACAAATACGAATGTTTGTTCTCGTATGTATTTAAGTATGTATCTATCTATATAATTATATTTATCCGTTGCTTAGTACCCATAACACAAGCTTTGCTAGGCTTACTTTGGGACTAGGTCAATTGGTGTGAATTGTCCCGTGATATTTATTTATTTATTTATTTAAATACGTTTTCAACAGCTTTGAGACATAATTAAACAAATTACAGCCGATAGATCAGGAAGCCGTGGTGGCCGAGTGGTTTGACCTATGGCCTCTCAAGCGGAGGATCGTGGGTTCAAACCCCGGCACCTTTGGGTTTTCGAAATTCATGTGCGAAATTACATTTAAAATTTACCACGAGCTTTTTACGGTGAAGGAAAACATCGTAAGAAAACCTGCACAAACCTGCGAAGTAATTCAATGGTGTGTGTGAAGTTCCCAATCCGCACTGGTCCCGCGTGGGAACTAACAGCCCAAGCCCTATCAATCTGAGAGGAGGCCTGTGCCCAGCAGTAGGACGTATATAGCCTGGGATGGGGAAAATAATTATTTCAGGGGGGCTCCGATACAAAAAACGTGATGTTTTTGCTTATGTCTAATGTTGTGTAGATAATGGTACGGAACCCTTCGTGTTACCCAGTTTTCAACATTTCGATATAGGCTATAAATTACCATTGACTCAAAACATCTGTCTAAGGATAATGATTATAAGACTTTTTTGATGGGTGTAGTTCACAGAGGTCAGTGTTTGTGTCACAGATATGTCCTAAAGCGCCACTTTACCGCATGCAATATTCCATACTAGAGGTAGAAAGATCTCGTGAAACAGAGACCGGAATGGATGGTGCTCTGCAGCTCTAGCTCTGCAAATAAGGCTGTTACAGATTTTGAAACGCATCGCTTTCAAAACCTAGATGCCAAACGCCTTATTATAAAGTCCTATACCTTCTTAAACTCAAACATATTATAATGATAGTATTGAGTCAGTTGCATTGCGCGCTCTGTAACGGGACCTTTAAAACAAAGTTTGTCTTTGCCAGCCATATTCGGGCACATACTTTACGCGGCCGCGTTAGGTATTCGTTTGGGATATTGCTGTCTTTATCGCTCGTGACATAAGCGCTCGCAGCCGTCCTCCCCCCCCCCATGCCTTCCGCAACGACGTCCGTAATGTATATCGAGATAGCTGTAGGCTTTTCAAGATTTGGGCGGTTGAATTTTGGGTTTCGTTGTCCTCATATTATACGAAAGTATAGCACAGAAATCAATGATATTTTACAATCAAGATATTCATTATATTTTCTTTGCCTCTGGTTTTTTAGATTTTTGTAAAAATGCTTTATTAGTCTGTAATTCTCGTGCAAAGTTCAAATCCTTTTTTTTTTGACGACTTTTGAGCTCCTGTAATTCTGATATTACACATTTAGATGAAAATCTGAAAAAAAAATTGATCTATTTCTGTTGCCTAGTTTTGAAATGAGACCGGGACTACGTTTGTATGGAGAATGGAACGAAGAAACTTCTCTTAAAGGTTCGCGTTGTGTTCGCCTTTGCCAAACACCACATGGAGGACATCATCAGTTAACGGAAACTGGTGGATTCTTTGATTAAAGCTTAAACACGATCACTAGCGTTAATATAGCGTGAAAACATACGTGTTAACACAACATTCTCCTAACAAGGTATTCTAAGTTTTATTAGCAAGCAAGTTTTCTGAGAAAGCTCAGAGCGTGCACTTGATACCGCTTACACGTTTCTTGCTGCTTAACATGAAAGCAAAATACCCCAACGCGGGTGCTTTCGCCTTCAACCGTTCTACCTTGCAATTTCATAATAAGATGATAAAGAAAATTAAAACTTAAAATAAGTTTTTATAAAATGTTACCTGTCGTGACATACGAGTATATTATGATGAATCATAACACAAAAGGCCACAGGACATCATGCTTGGTATAAAGACTGCTAAAAAAATAGGTATATAACAATATTTTAGAGCTTAAATTACTCGGTTTTTGGAGTTTGGAGGATTTACTTAGGGAAACTACTTAGCTACTGAAAAACATTCTGAAACATATTATCAGTTTATGAGATAACCTATACTCAGTAGTTATAAGTTATAAAATCTCTTACCTATCACACTGACCACTTAATAACACGTTCTAAATTTTTCCTACCGTTCATATAAGATTTATAACAAATAACGTCATTTTACAGCAATTTGAATTGTGTTTATTATTTACGTTTTAAACTTTCGTGATTTTTACTTATAGTCAAAATACCACCAACAGGACTTATAACGCTAACACACACGAGTAATATTTACCTCGATGCTTGGATCACATTACAGTGGTCGTGGTCACGAGTAAACCACGGGTTTATGTAGGTATTTTGTTCGAAATATGAAAAAAGTAGAAGTTGCCACAATTTCTATTTAAACTGTAATTAACTTTATAGGTATAGAAATTTTGGCAACTTTTACTGTTATGTAAGGTAAAATCTAAAACTAAAACAATAATGCTAAAACGATACTGATAAACTTTCAATACCTAAATTTGTGCTCACATACATAATAAACGAAGTCTACGCCTAATTATGCCGGCGAGCAAAGGTTATTTTTGCATGGAATGTCGTTCAAAAAGTGACTTAATATTTTGCTCATCTGTAAGTAATAAGTAGAATCAAGCAACACCCGACCGTTACAGTTTGTAACATACACAAGCTACCTAACTTTGCTATTACAATGTACTTAATCCTTTTTGTGCGTCCCTTTGTAACTCTTTAGCCTTCCCTTAAGATTAATTTAATTTATAGAATCGTCAACGTGACGAATTAAATTATTAACTCTTAGGTAACTTATAAATATTGCGTCACACGGACGTTTTCTGTGAAAACGGTTTTAGTAGAAAAGCAAGTTCAAGTAATATGTATGATAGGACCTCGTGTGATTGCTACCACTATCTTGCTTGCTAATCCTGCCATGAAGCAGCAGTGTTTGCACTGTTGCGTTTCGGCGTGGAGAGTAAGACAGTCGGTGAAATTTCTGGCACTTGAGGTATTCCTTCTCAGGCCTCTAGGTTGGCAACGCATCTGCAATCCCACTGGTGTTGCAGGTGTCTATGGCCTGTGGTGATCTCTTACCCTCAGGAGACCCACTTGTTCGTTTGTTATCCAGGCGAATGAAAAAATTAAGTTCATCATTAACAACTTTATTCAAATAATGATGTTACCTAACATCAGATACTCCTCCTCTGTGGTAACTAATTTACTGATATGATAATAATTATTCGGCTTAGACTTAAACTAAGTCCCAAAGCCTCAGACAAAGTAATGGCCCGTGCATTTAATTTAATTTTATCTCTATCTGGGTTCCCGGTAATCATGAGAAATGCGTTATGGGATGCATGACAATATATCTCAATTTCAGCAAGTGCCTGCTTCCCCTTGATACACGTATGAATCTCCCCCAAATCTGATATAGTAACGACACACCGTTTGGATTATGCAAGTCACGTATCTAAAATCGTCTTAGATCTCAGCTTGGGCGCCGTACGCGCAATATTCCCCCAAATTATACCTGAGTTCTCGATATGAACATGTTTACTTATTAAGCATTCACTTGTTTGTTTGTTCACCTAAGTTTCCGAGGCTCGGTGACCTATATACCGATGTGATGTAGTATTTTTGGTAGGCATAGCTCGGTATTAAGCGGCTTACGTAAGTTTGATGTTATAAAACCACGTTTGCGAGCGTTGAAAGGCAATATTAAAACGTCATATTCTAAAAAAGTAGTTAGTAGTAATAGTGCGACTGTACTAGCATTGTCATCTTAACTACAGTCGAGTTCATAAACGTGTGAGCAAAAATTTGATCAAAAATGTCTAAGCATGACTCTACTTATTTTTAACGGCGTAGAAGCGTGTTCAGATAATTTTGATCAAATTTTAGCTCACAAATTTATGAACTGGACTGTACATACCAATTGATATTTGTTATTGTTGGGGAATTTTCTTCGATTGCGAGAGAGAAATGAAGACACTCACCGAAGTTTCAGGAACGCTGCTCCTGGGGGCCCCTGGTGTTTGGTCGTCCACAGGCGTTATATCAGGATTTGAGTACACTGATTTCTTGTTTGTGCTAGGTTTTGAGAATTTTGGAATTGGAATTTTGAGCGGAGCGGTGACGCTGCACGCACGCGGCGGTAAGGCGGTTTTTAGAAGAGAATAAAATTTGATGTTGGCAGCACTGTCTTAGAGATGCTGCGTTTCATTGTTCCTTTTTTAAAAGGCGTTTGGTTCGTATCTACATTCAAACTTGGCCGAAATACGGAAGTGTTATCAAATCATCGGATTACTAGAAGTCGGCTTGCAATTTTACAAAAAATCGACGCAAGTTGCATAAAATCTCTTAGAAACTGTAGAATATTATATCTGACAGATTTGCGAAGATATACCTTGTAATATTATGTAAACAGGCGATATGTAATGTACCTACGAGGACGGCCAGGGTGTTTCACAGTACATTGATGCGATGACATCAATATTCATGGGAGAGTAAGAGAAAGCGAGACGCAGCGGCATGTTAATGTCGCGGCTTAACACTGCGTTTTGGTCCAAAGAGTAAACTTAGCGGGTTTTTTTTTGGGGGCGGTTAGAGTGATTTTCAACTTAGGGACACGTGAATATGTAAATTCTTAAGATGTTGATGACTGGGTGAACGGATCCGAACTCTGGCATGCAAACCCACAGGAATGCGAGTCGAATACCGTACACACCGATCCAAAAATCTTTTTCTTAGGACTTTTTTTAAGGAAGTGATTTTTCTAAACCTTTCTATAAAACCATTTATTTGGTATGGCGTAACATACATTATCATCCCATCATTCTTGAGAGCAGGCTTGTGCCCAGCAGTGGGACGTATATAGGCTGGAATGATGATTATGATGCAAATAGTCAATAGAAACAAAATACTTCAAACTAATTAGGTGACAAAAATTAGGTGGTTGATTATTCATGCAATAAATAAATATGACTTTTGTATTAACATCTATGAACCAACGGTTACTAGTATAACACAAGAAATCTTAAAATGACATCTAATAAACTGGCTAAAGCCAGAAAGTCGTTTCTAGGATATTTCATAGTTTTAAAATAAAATTTCAAAACTATTAGCGTTCAAAAAGAAACAGATTCGGAGTCTTTGAACAGAATTTATGACGATAACCATAACGCTACCGCTCATGCCAAATCCCAAGCAGTAATAAGGGCGGAGTAATACGGCGTGTATTTCCACTCCTGCGACGCCGGCTGGCGTACTAGTCGATTTACTAGTTACGCGATTCAATCTAAATATGCGTTAAAATTAAGTGGGTTTAGCGTACGTCGAATTAGAGCATACGGTATACTTATGCACTAAAGGCATTCAATGCACTGTGCGATTATTGTGCTACGTTAAAAAACGTAATTAATATACATTAAGATTCTAATCTACACTGGGGGTTCATATTATTATTGATTTATGTAATATTCTGCGTCGTATTTTATATTATCTACTATCGATTTGTGTAAAAATAACACTGAAAAAAAAGGTGTAAAAGTTGATGCTTTTTTGTACAAAGTTGTATGTCCTAGCTGTTACCAGTACAGGGATTATTAAATACAAAAGTTTGTTAGTGTCTCTTACTCTTTCACGCGTAAACAGTTCGACATTCTTTTTTAAATAGATGGCTTGACCTCGGAAAATAACCCTTGGTTTAAATGATTTTTATCTTTATTTGTATATCTATGAATTTATTGGTTGACATTAACTAATTATTCAAATATTCCTACGGGATCAGCATGTAAAATCATAAAATGTCAACCACCAAGTTCATAATTACACATTTTGCACAGATTATATTATCATACAACGAAAATGATCAGCTAATAAATTTCGTAATTTCAGTCTCATGGTTTTAAGCTAGCGAAACCAAAACACAAACAAAAGAAGAACAAATACAAAAGAAAATATAAAATTAAACTTTCACTTATTCTCGGCCCCAAACTGTCCATTGAAAGAACCACGTATTGTCAGAGTGACGTTCAAAACCGCGGGGTTCCACAATTTTCCGTGAGAATGCACATCGCGTGACTCACGTACAAAAGAGCAAGCATGAGGATCCGCTCATTTCGCCCCGTTGTTGTCGTTGTTATCCACTTGAACGTGTCTGATAAACAAAGGGCTGCACGGTATCACGGGCGTATTTTAATATTCCGTGATAAGCGCGGCACGTGAAAGTGCACAGGAATTGTCAAACTTATGGTGATGCAAAAAGGTCATTACCCTTAAAATAATGTAAGTATAATGAAACACGTTCTGATTAGGTGAAGCGATTAAACAGTATGAAAACGCATTGCACACAGAATATAATAGATTGTAGTGCATACTTTAGTTAGTATCTAAGAACAGCGTACCCCGTAAAAGATAAAACTTATAATCATTTTCTTGTTCAATGCCTTCTTAATCATAGAACGCAACTAGTGGATATACGAGTAGGTGACAAGTTAACATTCATGAAGACTTGCGTTCAGCACTGCAGTGAACGTCTATCGGCTGATGATGATGATCTTTCAAAAATAAATCCTTGCATTTCAATATTTTAATTTAGCACAACCCTTCCCATTCATTATTGACCAGCTCAGTCGGTGAACACGAACCGTTCATTCAGAAATGCGGCGTAATTTTTTCAGAAAAAAAAAGTCAAAACGATTTTCTAGCGAAAAAAATCTACCGATTCACGTCCCTCGGGAGGAAGTTAATAGATTTCATTAATTAACCCGCTCGCTGGACCGAGTGATTGCACCACTGTCCTGGGATAAAAAGTGACAATTCGTCGGGGGTGGGATTTGCCGTTATACCTTTTTACGTATGGGTTGCGACGAAGTAATCCTGTTAGGGTACCGCTTTGGTTAAGCGGAACCTTTTATCTTTTTGCTTGAACGGGCTATAGATTACTAAGTTCTGGTTTTTATTTTACGCTCGAGATGTCTGCAGGGCTACTACGAAACTCGAAGTTCGTGCCGTGCGGTCCCTCTGACACTTATACTATTTAATACGAGAGCGAGAGGGATGGTACGATACGAACTTCGAGTTTCGAGTTTCGTAGTAGCCCTGCTGGTCCTGAATTAAAAACGTTTGGGCTGACTGATCTACGTATTTGTATTTGAATTTCATTTAGTTTGAATTCAATTCAGAATTTGTCCAGTGCTGCTAGATAGAGGCGTAAAAATACGACGAAATGCTTCCATGTTTATGGGCGGTGGTGATCTCTTACCATCAGGAGACGCACATGCTCGTTTGCCATCCAGTCGAATAAAAAAAAAAGAAAATGATATTACGGCAATTTGCCTTGCAATTTTCTAGGCAAGAACATTGCTGTGTCCACAGATATATTGGAAAACATTTTTCTTCACATTGTGATTCGTATGGTTAAAAAATTGTGTGGATTTATCACAAATTAAATAATATTTGTTCTTAATTCGAAACTTACTTGCATTTCACGTCTTCGTAATGAAAATACTTTATACTTACCTAGAGTTAAAGATTCCTTAAACAAACAAAAATAAAAATAAAAATCTTGGAAACCCAATTAGAAGCCTCCATTTTATTATTGGTGTTCTTGCTGACAGATCTTTTGCCCTTTAGGTAAAATTATGATACTACTTGAGTTTTCTTATCACTTCATTTTTGTTTCGTCTTATTTTGAATTAAAGCTTATTTCAACATAAAAAAGTTCTTGTTTTATGAAATTTATTCTATTTTTTATGAAACTACGACTGTTAATTTCAAATGCCGCCTAATATTTCAAATCTCAGGTGACGCTATGTAGCGATATGTGTATATTTCACTGACAGATGATTTGTGCCTGTCACATCATACAGTCAATTTATTTCGAGGACGCATCGTTAAAAGGAAAACATGGTGTCAATTTATATTTGAGTAGCTTTTATTAAATCCAATACAATGTCGCCATGTTTATGTGGGTTTCAACGTTATATGTCGTACAATAACATATTATTATGACCCAATTCGAGTTATTAAGTTCTACTTAATGATGATTTATTAATGTAATAATTTTGATTTCCCTGTGAAAGAATTTAAGTAATCAAACCTTATAATTGATTTATAACTAAAGTACATTATTCAAAGGAAATGCTCGCAACTCTGTTATTATTTTCTTTTACAAGTCGGTTAACATAGCAAATAAGAATGTAACACGTGACGAATAGAATTTTTAATATTAAAACTTTACTGTTAATCCTTCACAGTACCTAGTGTAATTTAACACTACCACTTTTTTCCAAATTGATCGTTTAAAAGTAAAAATTGACGATTGTGTCTTTTTGTCATATCGAGAGCAAGCTTCTAGTGTGTTAACTCCAATTGTTTAAAAACAACAGTTGTTGTAAAATTGCAAAAGTGTACGTGTATGTGCTTTTCTACAAACAATAACGGTAAGTATTTAAAGTGAACTTTTCAGTTTCACTAGTCTACTTTGAAGATATTCTTGAGATTAAAGTCCAGGTGCATTTGTTCATCATTTTCTTACATCAGACACGCTTTGAAGACAAAACTGAAAAAACTTTCCTTTTAAGGGGATCCCATGCCCCAATGACCTTCGATCTGAATTACTTAGTTTTGTAATGATTTTTGTAGCTTATTATATTAACAACAACGGCTTTAAGCAATATAGTATCCCATATTTACTTCAAAGTTCATTGTTTTCGAGATATTTGGCATCAAAGTTGAAAAATTTTAGGCCAAAAAACTGGTTTTATGGCCATAACTTTTGTGTTAATTAGTTTCAAATGAAAACCCTCGACCAGTTTTTAGAGACGTCAAAGACAAACCCACATATGTAGATTTCGTACATGTTAGATCTTTTACGTCAAAAGAGATACGAAATAAGTGTTTTTAGACAATGTTTAAAAAAATCATACAAAATTAAGTATTCATTTTTTTTCAAAATCCGATAGACAAAAATGGAGATAAAAGATTGGAGCTCCGATAGCAGTTTGACTTATAATTCTATATGTAGTGCAAAAGTAGGAGATACGGTTCAAAACTTGACAAAAATCGATGAAAACCTCGGGTAGCCCCTTAACCAAGCGGAACCTCGAGTCCACACAAAAGCTTAGTTTACATTTTTTTTCTAGCAAAGAGCAAAACTGTGTTATGAATGGGTGTAGTTCAAGCGTTACCTTTTTTACCCAAAGAGTGAACAGGATTAAACCACAGACCTTATATCGAGATAGACCGTAAGAGTTTACCTACCTTGCGTGTTGCGTGTAAAAAGTTTGATCCACGGTCAACGTTTTGTCCGACCTAAATGCGCGAAGCGCTTTGAAAAGTGAAAATGCCGCCGCTCGAGTCGCGGTGGCACGCCTTTGAATCGGTACCGTGCGGTCTTGATTTCCCATCACTAAATCTCGCTCGTGACGTGATCGTAGGTACAAAAAAAAATTCGACACGCTAGGTTCTCATACAGTTTGAAGCGCTCGTTTCGTCTATCTCGATATGAGTTCTGTGGATTAAACGTTCAATAGCTGAGGTAAATCGTAATTCAGAAAGGGACGAGTTCAGGGTTAAGTCGGTAAACTGGATGACGTTTAGACGTTTTGGAGAGGGTTACTCGAGACTAAACGATTTCTGTTGTAGATTATAAATGGTAATTTATTTTTCTTTGTTTTACTCTCAACTCTATACATTTATCTGCAAACACCGCTCAAATGGATATATCGATTTGGATACTTTTTTAACAGAAAATTTCAAATAATCTCATAGACAGTTTTGTTCCCCGTAAAATATTGCGAACGCGTCGCAATTGTCAGCGTGGACTGCACGTGCCCCATTCGAGCTAAATTGTGCTGAATTTTAAATAATTTACAAACATACCTTTTTAAGAGCAAGTTTTGTCGATTTGTATTAAAAAAAATTATTTAATGGGTTTTTACACATGATTTTCGCTGTTAAATATGACAGTCGTTCATGACCTAGCTATTATCCGCAACTACGTCACAATTTTCTGAGATATAATACTTTAATTTATAATAGTGTGAAGCTTAAATAGTTTTTTTTTCATTGATTCGATAGTTCCGCTAATAGCCTATGTAAGTGAAATGTCAGCCGTGTTTGCTAAGGGATGTTGATTCTTATAACCGTTCTTGAGTTCAAAAAATTACATCACATCTACGAGTGTCTTTGATCACGGGCAGATAGGCCGGAAAAAATGTCTAATGTAACAATTATAATAATAGAGCCCTTTATTCGGAAATTAGTTTTAAAGAAAGAAAGAAGATTGATTTATTTGTCGACATGAACACTCACAAAATAAAAATAAACACTAAACTAATTTAGAATCTCAGCCCAATATGTTTGCCAGTCCCTTGCACTGTGACAAAAGGAACAGGCTCAGCTTATGCTGCACACGCATGCTATCCTATGTTGTATAATGTTATTGTCCCTGCTGTTTTACAAGTACATTACGCTAACGTTTTTTTTTATAAAATATCTCTAATTTCAGTACCTATGGCATAGGACTCCTCCAAGGCCTTCCACTGACATCTTTCATCTGCAACCCTTCTCCAGTTTGGACCCACAGTCATCTTCAGATCATCTTTCCATTTTGTGATCTGCCTTCCCCGTTTCCTCTTCCCATCTCGGGGGTATCACTTGGTTGTTGCCTTTGCCTTGGTCCATTTCCCTTTTTTGTCTCGCATTATGTGTCCAATCCATTTCCACTTTTGCTGGTCTATTCTTGTCCGGATGTCAGTAAGTTTAGTTTTTGATCTGATCACAGTGTTCCTAATTCAGTCTTGTCTTCGTATGTTTGTCACTCCATTGCTCTTTGTCACGTGGTTCGCTTTGTTCTCAGACACTTGGTCATTGCCCAGGTCTCACAGCCGTAAGTTAGGCATTGCAGTATGCATGTGTTGAAAGTCTTCCTTTTGAGTGTCAGTGGATAAGTCTAAAGATAGATCTTTAGACTTGATTATTTCCTTTAGAGCCCAGTACTTTTTTCATCCCATAGCTATTCTCAGTTTTAGCTCCTTTGCCATTTGTTCGTTAGTGGAGATAACTTGTCCTTGTCATTGACATATTCAAGATTTTCTTGTCCGATTTTGATGTTTGTTTGTGTGGAATTGGTCATTTACTTTGTTTTGTTGACATTCATTTTCAGTCCAACGCTGTTACATGTAACTAGCCGTTTATAATAAAAAACTGATACTGTACAAAAACATGTATCACTTTATTTATTGATGAAAATGTTAGCGAGATAGTCAACAAGCTTTATTTACTAAACGTTTGAAGAGTGATGTTAACATTTAACTAATTATTAAAAGCAAATTCAAAAATAAAATTCCAACATATATTTTACAAATAACGCGTCCTTTTATACAACGTATTCCTCCAATTTTCGAGTTGCCGATTTTAAAAATATTTACAACAAAGCGAGCTCACCTTCATATCGATGTCAAAGGCACAATTCAAGCGTTACGTGTCCCGTGCTAACTCCCCCCGTTCCTCTTTTAGTCACGTATCGTTGTGCTAAGAAAAAGCCCGTGGCCCTCACGCGATCTTGGTCTTGGGGACCGTACACACTTTCTTTTATTACGAAATAAAATAAAATGAAGCTGGTTAGTAAAAGTTTATGACACAGGTACGGAGGTTTCGACGAGGAAAAAATATAATTTCGTTTTTGTTCGTTCCAAGTAAACGTCGTAATTTTGAGTACGTTTTTGACAAGTTAACATGAACACTTTTTCCAAATTTGTTAACCTAACTTTATTAACTGTAACCGACTTTACTTTGCGGAACTCATAACATAACATATGAGGATTTTCTGAATTGTGAAGATCGCTAGATGGCGTTAAGATCGTGAGGTCCGTTTGACGTTACAGTCTTTCTTGCGATTGATATAATAGTCTAAGCCAATCCCATTAAAGTTATCAAAATATTTTTTTACGTAAATAATGAAAGTATCCTGAAATTATTACGTGCCGTATATCGGCGCTTATTGACCAATTTATTAGAGGTGAATATTTCATTCTGTGACAAGACAAGATCAAACGAATTTGTTATTTTTATCATTTATTTCTCGTAAATCAATCATTACGAGTTCATTTACGCTTATTCTATGTTGTGCTGTGTACGTCCTATATGTTAGTATTTATATAGGTATATACCTATATTTATATAATTAAGACAGCTCTCCTCTACAAGTTGCATTTTTTAACGATTTTCGCGAAATTTGGAGAGCTGGTTCGTTATTTAAATAATGTAACGTTTGCGGTGAACATTTATTCAGTTTTAAGCTATGAAAAGATATAATGTACTCACGAGAACTATTATAACTCACAAAGCTAAAAACAATTCACACCTAACATTTCCACAGCTTTCGCTTTCACAACTCGCACTTTATATAAGTACAAAATATGTTGGTATTGCGGGTAATGCACGAAACGTATTTAAGTTGAAAAATAAGTTAAATCGTCCAGTAGACACGGCATCTATCCACATCTCGAGACAATTGTCTATCTATCTACATCGCGCGTCACGGCCCAAGGGAACAGTTGCTTCCAATGTTTGCTCGTAAAACTTGTACGTACACGAACCGGAGAAATTTTACTTTTCCTACCCCAACGAATTATTTTACGAAACGTCTGATAAACTACTGTTTTATTGGTTGTTCCGGTACTTTTTTCGCGAAGATTCCCACGTTCCGCCGAATTGATGTCGGCTTAGATTTGTAACGGCTGTACATTGTATTACTTCTCGAACAAAAATTTGGTTAACGAAATAAAAAAAAAACACAACCGTAAATTTACTGTTTTTGATATGGCGAGTCAATTTTTTGGGGCGGCGGAGGACCAGTAGCCCGCTAGTGCTGAAATAGTTATTTGTGCTTCGAGGTTGGTAAGTATGGTTTTACAAATGAGTTGACGAGTAATAAACCCGAGCCGCAAGGCGAGAGTTTTCATCGTCACGCACGAGTTTGTAAAACCTTGCCATTCGTGTATCATACGACGTTTTCCAATACATTAATGAGAAAATAGGCAATTAAAAACACAAAATTAAAAAAATTAAAATAAAGTAACGCAAAGTTTTACAAAAATGGCGCTTCCGTAATGCGCATGCGTAAGTTTTGTTTTTAATTAGGTTAACTAAAATTATCAGGCAAAGGTAGACGCATTCAGCCACTGCAATTTTTTTCGAATAAATAAAAGGTGGAAATGATTAAAATCTAAGGTAATTAAATAATATGCTTCCTTACTATTATTTAAATAAACAATTAAAGTAGCTTTATCTTTTTGTTTTACATTAAAAGTACAACTAAACATGAAGTAAACAAACCCTCACATAACCGAAATAAAACACATTTTTTGAATAAATTTTACTTATCTCAATTAATTTTAATAACCACCTAAATCACATTTGTCCACCTAAATCACATTTGTCCACCTAAATCAGGGTATCACAGTATTTTTTTATTATAGATTAATACGTGATAGATTTGATTTATGTCACAATGTCGCGATGAAATGTCAAAACGTCAGAGCCTTAGAGCCAACAAAGTTGCGGACGCTAGGTGGCGCTGATGTCATGCACAGAGCCAATATTTGCAAAATTGCGTTTTGATCTGTAGCGGTGCTTGTAAATTAGAACGAAACTACGTTTGTGTGGGGACGCGAGCGTACTGGGAACTCGGCGTTGTGGTAAATAGCCAACTGTCAACCCGGAAATTTAGGCCCATGTGATTGAAATCTAGTTATTACGACGCTACGCCACTGCAAAAGCGTAGCTATTGTACCTTCTTTCAACTCTCTAGGTTCCGTAACCGCAAGGGCGCCGTGGCCGCAGTAACGAAATAAAAAGTCTACAAGTGCGCCTCAAATCGAAAAAGTTTGAGAACCGCTAGCTAGGTATTAAAATTAAGCCTCTCAAGAAAAATAACGATGAACCACATCTCTTTCAAATTTATTTTAAAATGACAATAAAATCCACAAATTCTATCCCACAGGAACTACTTTTGCAATTTCCCGGTATAATAGTTTTTTTATTCGACTGGATGGCAAACGAGCAAGTGGGTCTCCTGATGGTAAGAGGTCACCACCGCGCATAAACATCTGCAACACCGCAACATTGCAGATGCGTTGCCAAACTAGAGGCCTAAGATGGGATACCTCAAGTGCCAGTAATTTCACCGGCTGTCTTACTCTCCACGCCGAAACACATCAGTGCAAGCACTGCTGCTTCACGGCAGGATTAGCGAGCAAAATGGTGGTAGTAATCCGGGCGGATCTTGCACAAGGTCCTACCACCTGCAAGTATCCTATGTTACATAAATGTTAACTAACCCTGTGCTACATTAAAATCAGTTTTCGGCAATTTGTGCGTGAAAGAGTAACTTCATTCATACATCCATCGCATTATTTCTGATACATACTAGTGAAATACCAGACAAGATTTTATTTTTCGCACAGTCTTAACGTAGGACAAACCACCTGCAAATATACTCAGCGGCACAAAATTTGGCCCACTGCATACAAAATTACCTAGTATTTGAGGGCCATATTTTTTGCCGCTGGTATATTTCCATGAATGAAGCAAATTTCTGACATGTCACAATTTGCCTGACAAAAAGCCATATAAAATGTACCGTACAAATCCATTACCACTCAACCCTGCGGTCCAGTAACAGTTTTTCCGTATCGCCGCTCGAACGCAATAATCGTTCTTTTATCGGATGCGGGTGCATATTCAGTGGCACAATATTATCCGACGCACGCGTGTAATCCGCGTCGCTTGTGACAAACGATCCGATTAGCATCGGGGAGCACCGCGCTAGGGTTGACGAGAGGCGTTATTTTGTCCTCGTGATCAAAGGCGTCGTTTAAATTGACATTGGGTGTATATGCGATGGTATTTTATGCTGGAAAGGATAACCTAGAGAGGTTCTTACCATGGTCAAAGAGAAAAAAACGTTATTGGAGACTATGAATGGCAGAAGGGGACATAATGCATGATAGGGCACTTGATGCGACACTAAAATTCCATAAATTTCAAAGGTTCAAATGAAAATTCCTAATATCCATATTATTATTATTATGGATCTCCGCAAAGTAACGCCTGATTCAATAAATTATTCAAAAGTTTATATTTTATTTTATATCCAAACTTTTTTGAATATGGTGGTAAAAAATATTTAGTGGCAACCCCGACCAGTTGTCACCGCTATCTGCGATGGTTCTGCCGACTGCCTTGGTGATCATTTCCTTCTAAATGGGATATTTCCTGACAATCCATACTAAATTATAAATGCGAAAGTGTGTGTGCTTGTATGTTTGTGTGTTTGTATGTTTGTCCGTCTTTCATGTCGAAACGGAGCGACGGATTGACGTGATTTTTGGCATAAAGATAGTTTTTGAGCCAGAGAGTAACATAGGATACTTTTTATCCCGGAAAAATGCACACTTCCCGAGGGAACAGCGCGCGAAACTAGTTCAATATAATTCACGAAATAAGTTTATATACTTTTACATTACTTTTATTAATCGTTTTACTGGGCGTTTTACAACGCAGACATTTCTTCTCGCTTTATCCGATTTACTTTATTTATCTCTAGTAGCGCTTTGCTGTTGTAGAAAGCATTACAAAGTATTTCATTAGATTACTGTTAAAAATAAAGTTGTGTTAAATACTTGTGATGTATAGATTTATCATTTAATAATATTGTAAATCTGTTTAAAAAAAAAATATACCTCGTTGAGTTTCTTGCCGGATTCTTCTCAACAGAGGTTTTTCCGAACCGGTGGTAGATTTTTTTGACATTCATAAGTGCTTGTTATAGCCTAAATTGAATAAAGATATTTTGACTTGGACTTTGACTACAGATTGCCATATCAAAGGCGTTTGGTGTTAACACTTCGTATAAAATACATTAGTCAAAAAACGTGTGTTTAATTTTTTGTAAAAACTTAGTTCGTAATGGTTCCAGTCATTCTCATAATAATAGCGAAATTAATTTAAAATGGAAATGTAAATTTAATGGCATTTGAAACCAATTTCAATGTTATTCTAAAAACCGGCCCTATATACCTTGACATTAACTACACGTTCACTATCTATTATTTATAAGCATAAATATGCCATTTTCCTCTATTTTTATGGACATCCGTTCTTAGAATATAAATCATTGACATTTTTCAATCTTACACATCTTTGAAAATTCAGCTAGTGTTGTAATAAAATAAAATTCTACAAAATTTCACGTTTTAATCGTGATCATTTACATTTTGTTACCTTAGACCTTTGTTCGTACGAACGGTCCAATTGTTGTTGTGACAAATTGGGCGATTATCATCCACGGCCTGTCTTAAGGGACGATAAACGTTGAGCCCACGAATAGTTCAATTTGGATTTCCTTGCGATGGTTCTTGCTGGAAAAAAATAAAAATTCAAACGTGAATCATCAAGTAAAATATAATATAATTATTCTGAGTGGGAACCTATTTAGCGTCATGTATGTCTTTATCTGTTCTATGTTTGTTTTATGGCGTTAAATAAATTTATTTTCTTTCTTTCTTTCTTTCAAAATAGCACAGCGAAAAATTACAAAAGCGTAGTTTTATGTCAAGAAAAGACAGATTTTTTTTCCACACTTCAGTCTACTCGTGACCACGGCAACTGTAACGTTGCCGAAACGTCGAGGTACATATTACTTGTGTAAAAATAGCGTGATAAGTCCCGTATATGGTATTTTAACTACAAGAAAAGACACTTAACAACGCATAGTTATACACGCGCGTTTTTTCCATGTTGTCACGATTTTTTTTCTTTATCTCTTTCTTTATACAAACGTCTTAGTCCAGGTGTATTAAATGATAACTACTCGTGGTAAGAGAAGAAATAACAATTAAAACACAGCGACTACGTTTTTTTACGGGAAGTGCGTGTAGGAATCATACAAGAAGGGATCTGTACAACCGTACAATAACATTGTTACATTCGAAGCAAAGGATTTCCTTTAAGTTTCATTATATTTATTTATTTATTTTAAAGCTAGACAACAAGGAGGAAACCTGGACAATACATTATTAGGGTTCCGGAGCCAAAATGGCAAAAACAGAACCCTTATATAGTTTCGCCATGTCTGTCTCTCTGTCTGTCTTTCTGTCCGTCCGTCCGCGGCTTTGCTCAGGGACTATCAATGCTAGAAAGCTGTAATTTTGCACGGATATAATATATATAAACTATGCCGACAAAATGGTACAATAAAAAATTCAAAAACATTTTTTTAGGGTACCTCTCATAGACAAAGTGGGGGTGATTTTTTTTTCTCATCAAACCCTATAGTGTGGGATATCGTTGGATAGGTCTTTTAAAACCATTAGGGGTTTGCTAAGACGATTTTTCGATTTAGTGATTTGTTTGCGAAATATTCAACTTTAAAGTGCAAATTTTCATTAAATTCAAACGTCCCCCCCTCTAAAATCTAAACCGGTGGGTGGAAAAATTTGAAAAAATTCAGAATGGTAGTAAGTATGTATATCAAACTTTCAAGGAAAACTATAACAGCTAAGTTTGCTTGAGAATTATTAGTAGTTTAAGAGTAAATAACAGCCTAAGGTATAAAATATACCTAAACTTGGAAGATTCCGTATAAAATACGAAATGCTTAGAAAAATATTCCTTATTTTTTTCGTAATAGCTACGGAACCCTATTTTGGGCATGTCCGACACGCTCTTGGCCGGTTTTTTTTTTTGTTACGGTTACATGTAATTTTTCTCTCCTCACTCGCTTTTGTAATGACGATGCTATAATAATTTTCTTTATAATATTATAATTTTTTTGTTATTTTTTCTTAATGTTATAGCAACTAGCAATAAAATACATTAAATAGAACCATTTCCGTACAATATCTTCTCTACAATTCAATTTGTACTGACTCACGTTGAACTGCCGAAAACTTCACCATCTGCAGGTTCCTATTACAGGTAGCTTTGCTTGTTTTTGACTTGGTGACTTCCTTCGGAACTTGGCAAATGCCCAGATCGTTAACGTGAAAATCTGCAATCTCAACCTTATGCTAATGCCCAATGGAGTAAAGAATGAGACTCGCTTAATGTTTTTTCTTTAATAGAGTTGCAATCATGCAAGAGGATCCCAATTTGACTGCATTACGGGATATGTTTGCATCCTTTTCTAAGGAGCAGGATAGAAGATTTTCGGAGCTCAAAACCACTATCATTGATTTGAAAGAGCAAAACTCGGAGCTTACTAAGAGTGTAGAGCTCATGTCTGATAAATATGATGAATTCTTGGTTCGCGTTTCCGAGCTGGAAGCGAAGCGCAAAGAAGACGCCCTGCGGATTCAGTACCTTGAGGAAAAACTAGAGACCGTGGAGCGCAAACATAGAGACACTGGCATTGAGTTGCGGAATATTCCTAAAACTAACGGTGAAACCAAGGAAACTCTTTGTAATATTGTAGTGAATCTGGGAAAGGCAGTGAGGACAGAAATAAATAGGAGTGATATCAAAGATATTTATCGCTTAAAATCTAAGGATTCCTCTGAACCCATCATCGCTGAACTGACCTCGGTACTGGTGAAGGAAAGAGTCATAAAAGCTGTCAAACATTTCAATAAAACCAAACCAGTCGGAGAGAAACTTAATACCACGCACTTCCAATTCCAGCAACCAGCGAAGCCGGTGTTTGTGTCTGAAACGCTAACATCCAAAGCTCAGAGACTCTTTTCTGCAGCAAGAGCCGTACAGAGGGAATACGGTTATGCTTTCTGCTGGACTTCGCATGGGGTTGTTTATCTTCGAAAGGATGAAAACTCGCCGCTTGTAAAAATAAGTAATGAGGCTAAACTAGACGTGATTAGGAGGAGTTCGTGACTGTTTCTTATTATTCTTTCTATATACATTATAATTATATTATATTGCATACTCATAATAATATATTTTTACCTTGTAGCCACATCAGTTCACACAAATCTACAAACAATACACATATGTACTACACACTTTACAATATTTTATGCAATCCTACACACACAATATACACACATGCTTCACCTGGGTTTTCCTCTTAACTACGTAATATGGACTGACGCTCTTTTTGAAGAATATAAAAACCCGACTTAATTTTCGATAATATAAATAACGTTATAAATGATATTGACAATATTATGTCAATTTCAAAGTCTTTTTCCTGTGATGTGGACAGCTGCCATGAACGAGTACCAAAAGCTTCCCTGTCTTTATCAGTGTTAACGCAAAATATACGCAGTATCAATTGTAATTTCAATTCATTTGAAGTGATGCTCAGCAGACTCCGCATTGATTGCGATGTTTTGATATTAACTGAATGTTGGTTGAAACAGCTTCCTCAAATACCAACATTGCCGGGCTATAACTCACACGCTACTCAATCTAACTGCAACCAAAATGATGGGATAGTTGTTTACGTAAAGGATCATATCAGTTACTCAATCTACGAGCCGCCTCTACTAGATGGTAGTGGTATGATAATTAAAATCGGAAGTCAGATTGCCATTGCTGCCATTTATCGATCACCTTCAAATCATAACACGGATTTATTTCTAACATCCTTAGATCAAATATTATCCGATTTATCTATGTTTCAGAATATTACGATCATGGGAGATATTAATATAAATATTACTCCAACCGCCATCGATGCATCTGCTGGTCGTTATCTTACTCTGGCTGCTTTTCATGGACTCTTGCCAACGCACACTCTAGTCACAAGAGATGATAGTAATACTTGCATTGACCATGTGCTACTGAAAAGTAAAAAACCTTCACATACTGTCGTTCTTCAAACTGCAGTCACAGACCATAAACCAGTCTTATTATTGCTGGAACACAAAGTTAATCGTACTTTTTCTGTCGCCACGCACACTAAACTTAATCTTGAAGATTTAATATCGGACGTTTCAGATATTAACTGGCAGCCTATTTATGAATCGCTGGACCCTGAATTTAGCGTAAATTACCTAATAAAATCCTTACAAACTAGCATTAAAAGAAATTCTAAAATTATAACGCTACCTAATCGTAAAAAAATGATAAAGCCATGGATTACACCTGGCCTTCTAAGATGTATAAAACATAGAGACAAATTACATCTCATATCAAAGGGTTCTCCTGAGAATGTCATTCTTAAAACTACTTACACACGATATAGAAATTTCTGCAATTCATTACTAAAAAAGATTAAAAGGTTATATGATAAAGAGCAAATATATAAAGCTGGTAAAAACAGTAAAAAGATATGGGAAGTTATTAAGAATGTTGCAGGTACTTCTAAAACTAATGCTTTTCCGAAAGAATTATTGACAATGTGTCCATCTCCTCAGCAGTCAATCAACGAAGTTAATCGATATTTTGTTGACATAGCAAGATCTTTAGCTGACGCGCTCCAAAACAATTATAATCCTGGTATTTTAAATCCGTGTCAGGCGCAGGAAGGTCACCCTAATAACGCGTCATCTTTTGTCCTGTTACCTACTGACGATGATGAAGTAAACCGTCTTATACTTGGCTTAAAAAACACTTGTTCAGTGGGGTGGGATAACATCGCGAACGCTGTACTCAAATCGTGTAAGGAGTTTCTTGTCCCTCCATTAACTCATATTTTGAACGAATGCTTAAGGCTCGGTATATTTCCTAAAGCGTTTAAACGTTCAGTTATTACACCAGTTCACAAAGGAGGCGATAGAGACCGTGTCGGAAACTTTAGGCCAATTTCTATTCTACCAGCACTGTCGAAGATCCTGGAAAAGATTATTAATGTCAGGCTCATTAACTTTTTTGAGACCACAAATGTAATCTCCAAAAATCAATTTGGATTTCGTCGTGGCTTATCAACGAATGATGCAGTGCACGCCGTCACGGACTTTGTAGCTGAGAGTTTAGATAAGGGGCAGAAGTGTATTTCCATATTTCTTGACCTTGCTAAGGCTTTCGACACGGTCGCAGTCCCAAAATTATTGGAGAAGCTAAAAAGGCTAGGAGTTAGAGGGTTACAACTAAAGTTAATGGAGAGCTATCTTTCTGATAGATTTCAGTGCGTGAAAATTGGTAGTTACACGAGTAATGAGCTTCCTATTTCTTATGGCGTTCCGCAGGGAAGTATTTTGGGACCCACGCTTTTTCTTGCCTACATTAATGATTTGTTGTCCCTAACAAACATCCCAGGACAAATTGTGTCCTACGCAGATGATACTGCGTTAATCTTTGCCGCAGACACCTGGCCTGGTGTTTATAAGAACGCTCAAGAGGGACTAAATGTAGTAACCAGTTGGCTGAGAAACAACATACTGACGTTAAATACAAACAAAACAAAATATATCGCTTTCTCTATTAGAGATGCGGGCCAACCTGGAGAAAATCAGGATATATATGTGCATGAATGTAATACGATGGATGATATTGCTTGCTCTTGTGGAACTTTGGAACGTGTACCGACAATCAAATATCTGGGAATAATTTTGGACAAAAATCTAAATTTTAAACACCACATTTTCTCACTCACTGCTAAAATTAGAAAACTTATTTATGTTTTTAAAAACCTGCGACATGTAGTTGATGCAGTATTATTGAAACAACTCTACGTGACCCTGTGTCAATCTGTTATGTCATACTGCATATCTTGTTTGGGTGGGGCTCATAAAACGACCATATTGTCCTTAGAGGTGGCTCAGCGTGCAATTCTCAAAGTTTGTACTTTTCGGCCTATCTTATTCTCTACAAATCTTTTATACCAATCCTGTGATGTACTCAATGTTAGACAACTGTTCCTGCTCAGTATCATTATGAAGCAACACGGTTTAACCATTTATGATAAATCAATCTTAATGAAACGAAGAAATTACATTATCATAAATCAGCCTCTAAAATTCCGCACTTCGTTTATAAAGAGATTTTTCAGTTTTCTAGGTCCATATATATATAATAAAATTAATAAGCTAAAATTTGTGCATCGACTAAATAGGAGTGAATGTAAACATGAAGTAAAAAACTTGCTTCAAAAATTTACTTATGAGGAAACAGAGGAACTTTTTATTGTTCTTCGTTAGTGTCTTTCTCAGCATACTAGGTACACACGGACACACTCGAACACACATAAACACACACACACACACACGCACACACACACACGCACACGCACACGCACACACACACACACACACACACACAGAGAGAGACACACACATACACACACACACACACACACACACACACATAATGATAAGGGTTGCTATTTCTTAATTTAATTCTGTTAAGTTAAACATATGATGTTCTCTCTATTCTAATCCTTTTGACAAGTGTTGTGGGATTATGTTGTTGCTAGATTTCAGCACATTTATTTGACCTCATGGAAGAGCTCCGACTGCTGAAATACAGGTTCACACCTAGTTTGGCAGCTGTGGCCCACTTTATTTACGATTTTGTCTAGTTACTACATATATTAGTCTAAGATACTTGTGCCTTTTTATGGAAATAAAGAATTATTATTATTATTATATTATTAATCTTTTGTAGCGTCTCTTTTAGTTTGGTAAAGGACGGAGACGGGGGTATTGTTTATTGTCTTATTGCCCCTCGTAATTGGGAGGTAGAACATAATGTGATTACATTGGGACTGCTTGTCTCAGTAACTTTAGATGATGGAGCGTAGTTTCGGTGAAGTTACTTTGCTTTATATACTCCGTATTCCATTAGCAATAACTTTGACATTAATCTCTCTTAAAATCTCTCTCTAAATTAATCTCTCTCTCTCTTCTATCTCTCTTTAAATTAATCTCTATTGGATGAAAATTTAATTAAAAAAAAAATTGTGTAAATATTATCTTAGGGACTGTAAACGTGACATTATAATCAAAGGGGTCAAACTCGTTAAGGGGTTTGCTCCTGGTTAGCTCATGAGCAATGTCCCGTTAGATGGCGCTGTTATCAATAGTTCCTTTTTTCAGGTTTTTTTCGTAAATTATGAAGAATTATTTCACCAAAAACTAATGGCGGGAGTATCTAAGTGTAACCGATTTTTTGACCCCACACTCGAAATGAAATATTCCGCCAAAGCCGCAAACGAGGTGCTTTACTTTGAACGTCAATTGCGGCCGTATACGGACACTAGGAGCTCACGCACACACTCAAATAGACAGCGCCAGCTAGCGAAAGTCTATTGCGACACTTAGCTACCCGATCGGGGTACTCCTTCGAGAAATATTCACATTTTTTTATCGAGTCACGAAATTTTGTACCAACTGTACTTTACTCGAAAATTTTACTACGACCTATAAAATCTATAGGTATTTTATTGATAATTAGAAGCAGGGTCTTGGATAACTGTTCGCATATTATAATACGAGCCAAACGCCTTTCAAGTGTTCATAATATGTGTACGATAAATTGAGAAATTACCGAGATTCTGACCACAGTTTCTTGTCTTGGTTGATGGTCTTGCTATTATTCAGGTTACATTTATAGTTACTTTTCGTAGTTACTACCATGCTAAAGTGGTCATGGTCGTCGGTTGAAAATCAGTAACAAATCTACAGGACGAGTTTCTTGGGAAAATAGTGCGGAGGTTTGTCCTTACCTTCCACGCCGCAGAGCTGGAGTTTGGAATTCGTAGTTGGCAATAGAGAGCGCTGCCACCAGGGCTCTTAGTCACCTTGTACGACACGCACAGGAATGCACAGGCAATCAAGTTTATCAAGGGCATCCGTAAGGCCAAAGTCCCTTAAGACACTGTTACACATGCTCTTTAGTAGCAAGAAAGCATGCTACTATTGAGCAAATGCTAGCTAGTAGCATGTGTGAACAGGACATGCTACTATCGAGCATGCTTATTAGTGGCAAGCTCGAGACGGGGTGGAAGGGGGAAAGGTATTAAGCAAGTGTGAACGCGTTTGCTTCAGTCCAGTAACGAGCATGTGTAACAGTGCCTTTAGACATACCTAATATTTTATGAACAGTGCTTCGTGTAAGCTCTTTCTATCAAAAGAGGTAATAAAAACCATACAGAGTTTACTATCCTAATTATCATCATCATCATCACTCAATTTCTGTGGTAAGACTTTTAGTAGAGAATTAGTAATCATAAGCTGCTAATATCAATTATTAATAAGTTGCTAACCATGAAAAGAGTTGACGAAGAGTTTATCTAGGCTTCTGCATCTGGATTTCTCAGTTCGTATATATAATTACTAGCTTAATCCCGCGGCTTCGCTCCCGTTGAAGAAAAAAATCTACTCTGTAGTGTAGGTATTCGAATTAAAAAAAAAAACTTCTTGCACCTCTGCGATCCTCAAGGAATACGTTTGCCAAATCTCATGCATTTTTAGGCCATGTTTTGCCTTTATAGGTATAAATAAATACTTACGAAATACTTACATAACAGCAAAAGTTCACCCACTCGCCGATAACTGGTATCAAATTGCGGTAAAAAATTATCCCGTGCTAATTTTGTACTTACTTATATAAACTGATTTTGTTAGGATATCATAACCGATGATTTGGCACAATCAGCAGAAGACTACGAGCAGTTCCAAAATCATCTACACTCCCTTTGTTACCTTCGAGTCGAAAACAGTTGTCGATTCGTATCATTTATCTACCTATAGTAAGTATTATCTGCTAGGATTTTTTTCCGATCCAGCAGGTTTGTAGTCGTGCGTACTGGATTATTGGCAGTGTTTCCTTTGGATGTTCGTGCGATGGAACTATTGCGTTTTTTTGCATTAGTTCCTTTACAAGACTTGAAGGAAAAACTGCGTTTATTTTTTAGCCTTTGTTCCTTTCGCAGTAGCATCTTCAGTTCTTGCAAAGGTACAAAGGCGGAAAAATCCCGCAGTTCTTTCTTCAAGGTCTTGTGAAGGAACTAGAACTACCGCAAATAATCCGTCGTACTTGCAGACTACGGGCACGTTCAGTTTAGCTGACACGTCATCATCGGAGACAGATGTTGCATCAAACCTAATTCGAAGCAGTCAAGCTCATAGGTAGCTGAACAGTTTGATACTTTGTCACAGCAAGCTACAGTGCTAAAATGAGCATTTCTAAAAACGTTTGTACATTTGATTTGCGACTCCGATTTGGGTAAAAATTTGCAGGTAGATAGAGTGAATCGTTCACTCTGAGTTTAAATAACATAGTCTCCCGAAATGTCCCAATTATGGAAAGTTCCTTTTTTGTTACCGCAAATCCGTAGTTTTGGTAACAAAAAAGGAAATTTCCATACAAACCAATTGGGACATTTTGAGAGACTATGTTATTACGGCTCAGTATCGTTCACTCTACATACCTGCAAATTTTTATCACAAATAGGAGTCGCAAATCAAATGTACAAACTTTATTTAGAAATGCTCAAATAGTTTTACATGTCCTCAAATACTAAGAGTAAAAAGGGAATGTCTTTACTTTGCTACTTTTTGAGCGCTCTTTGCCTGAAGTATCTACGGCTAACTAGTCTGGTTGAACGGGCAGGGGTATAATTAATTTGTAATTTTCCCGCTGGTACAGTAAATTCATATCCCAATAATCATGCCAATTATTATGCATTATAAATCAAGTAAGTATTTTGGAAACAATATATTTTTAGACACGAGTAATATTTACCTCGACGTTTCGGCAACATTACAGTGGCCGTGGTCACGGGTAGACTGAAGTGTGGGGTGACAAATAAAAATGACCAAGTGCGGGTAGTTCGAAGGACTCGCGCTGCTAGGCAGACTTGACACCCCACACTTCCAGTTTCTTTTAATTATTTTGTTGCTCTATTCCTCTCATCTGTCCGAGCACGCGAGTAGGCTGCAATTACCAGGCCCATCACTGCCGTTCCGCCTGTGACAGTTGCAGTTCTACCATACAATCTTTTCTTTGGGGTAAGTAAAATGCAGTACGTCGCATTAGACAGCGTTTGAGAATAATTATCAGGATCAGGAGGGGGTCAGGTCTGCTAGTGAACAACGTCGGCATTAGATGCAGCTAATACTTTGAGAAAAAAAAAGGTATAAACTTTGTGATACAAGTTAAATATGCCCGCTGTCCAGTCAATCAACAAGCCAACCGTACCACTAGCAATTAAATTTTTTTGAGCTTGACTGTTAGTCAGTATCTAGAACCTACAGTATTTAATTTTGCCCTAGGTTTCTCTGCTGTCAACCGTGCGGCACAGTTAGATCTATGTGATACGTTCCTACATAATATAATAACATGCAGTACACGCCCTCCTCCATCTCCCTCCTCCTACATGAAATAATATATATATCACACAATACCTAATAATAGTTATATAGTAGGTATTTGTGACAGCTAGTCGAGCTTGTGTGACATATACTATACATACATAATAAAATATTGTTTTACAAGGAAGAGAAAGAGGGCGGGCGTGTATGTAAACTTATTGTATAGATATTTCACATGGACGTAGTTGTGGGGCACGGTTCGTAGCGCAGAAGTAAAGTAAAAAATATTGTTGTCAATTTATATGAGGTTCCGCAAATTAACAAGTTCTCTGTCCCGAAGCAATGTGCAGCGTTCTTTTGACACGTCGCCATAGTAATGATAAGGTAATATAATATCCCCGTAGCAATTTTCATTGTTTATCTAAATGTGGTTCAAGAATAAAAATAATTATTATAATGTATGTAATAAAGTTTATTATTTTTTCGAAAGAACAACTCCATTATTTACATCACTGGTCATATGGCACATGTGCCTCATGGACGCACCAATAAAGCCACGCATCAAGGGTTAAGGAACCTGGTAACTGGTAACACCGAAATTCATTTCGTATTTGTTTCGTTGAGATATGTATGCATAGGAAAAATTCGTGTCTAGATTCCTGTCCAGCGGTGGTGTAGGGGTTATAGCACGCAGCACGGATTGCTGAGGACCTGGGTTCGATTCCCAGCCCTGGTCTCTTTTTCTGGTTTTTCTGTGCATCCATGTCTCAGTTTGTATTTTCGATATGGTTTCACGGGATACCCGTAAAAGTAACAAATTTGGAGTTGAAATAAAAAATACAAAAAGACTCCAAAAAACCAATCATAGCCTATAATATAATGCAAACTCAAAATCAAACATTATTATGATGCCACTATAATGAAAGCAGTGACGCGAAAGATACAATTTGTAAGCGGAGATCTTATAAAACTAACTACTAGCCGCGTGCACCTACCATGCAATAGTCCTAAATACAAAAGTCAAGGTATTAGAAGCTTAAAAATATATAATTTGTAATAATAGTCACACATAATTAAAAAAAAGTAAGCTCACAATAAAAATTTATCAATATATGAACTTATACAATTCTTCTGATTTTGGTTCTTGATTCTGGGTATCTGTATGCGATGTCATTTTACACGAGTTTCCTTTTCTTCTGTAAGGCAACCTGACAGTTCAGTAGCAATGACACTCGAAAAAGAACGCCATACTACCTACTACAGTTATCGCGGCCGGCTCAGTCAAGAATGTATCTAAAGCTAGACATGAGCAAAGTCTAAACATGAGTGATATTAATCTCGATATCGATAGTCAATATTTAGTCATCCTGTGACATAGAGCATAACACTAACTAGGTTGTTAAAAAAAATGAACATATAATAATTCTACTATTTTTCTACTACAATGTTTATGTTTCACGCAGAAGAAGATTAAAAACTATCGCGAAAAGACTTGTGCTAGCACGTTACTAGTGACAAAACAATAAATAAGTTTCGGAATAAGATGTCAAGTAAACATCGATCTATGCGATCTCCAGGGTGAGACAGCTTCGAAGTTGAGTGTCATACTTCCTGGCGGTGACATGGTGTCGCATGGAATTCACTCAAATCAAAAAATGTAGGTACAGTCACCAGCATTAATATCTACCACAGCGGAGCGTGCAAAAATATCTGACAGGTCCTTCCGGCCCTAGAAATAGAGTCGTGTCAGATATTTATGCACGCTTATTGTGTCAGATATTGGTGCTGGTGACTGTACATGAAAAAAATTTTAACAAAAAATGGAACCGACTATAAAAAAAAAACAAAAAAAATTCAACTAGTTTGAAGTACTTTCTGGCGGACTTTTCAAATTTCTTGTAAATCAGAAAAAAATTACGAAATTGTACGCTATAGTTAAAAAAAAAATGAACGTTCAAGTTCTAAAGCGCTTATACAAGGTGCCCATTGGGATTCCGACAGATTGGGATTCCGATTTTTTACTTATAAAAAATTCGACTGCTTCATAGTAAAATAGATAGCGCCCGCCAGAAAGTATCTTTATTACTACCGGTGTACTACTATTACGGGTAGTACTATTATTAGTAGTGATTAGTAGTACTATTATTACGGGTAGTATATTTTTTAAACTAGCGCACAAATTCGTAAATTCTTTATACATTTTTTTGATGTGAGTTTGAATTCCATGTGACAATATGTCACCGCCAGGTAGTAAGACACGAAGTTGATTATGATATATATACACAGGTGTTACAAATATTACACATGTCAGAAGAAATATTACATAAGTACATGTCATGTTTGTTCTGCCCCAATCATCATCACCGTTTTCAGCATCATCACCATCATCATCTACATAATTTACATCATCATCATCAATATCGTCATATACATATCTGCATCATCATCATCATTATCATCATCTACGTCATCTACATTATTTACATCATCTAAATCATCATAATTATCACAATCAACCGTCATCATCATCATCACCATCATCATCACCATCAATACCAACCATCATTTTCATTATTACTAGCAACGACCATCATCATCATCATCATCATCACCACTGTCAACAATCATCAATCGTCATCATTATCATCATCACCGTCAACCATCATCAATCGTCATCATCATCATCGTCACCGTCAACCATCATTAATCTAATCATCATACACATATACATCATATACATATCTGCATTATCATCATTATCATCACCATGATCATCACAATGACTAACAATCATCTAATCATCATCAAAAACGTTGTAGAAAGTAACGCATCCTAGAGACTAGGCTAGTAGTGTCCAGGAAGTAACCTCGTACTGTCCAGTAAGTAAGTATGAAATTCCATTACATAATGTAATGGAATTTCATACTTACTTACGGGACAGTCACGTGTTCCAAATTAAAAAATTCGGAAACCGTCACAAACAGCACGCGAGCTGGAGGCAGTGTTGGGCGTAGTTAACTAGTATTTTTAGAATGGGACATGTCGTCACCATCACTATCATCATTATCATCATCAGCATCACCATCATCATATACCTCCATATTCATCACCATCGCATCACTATCAACCATCGTCATATTCATCATCATCACCATCATCACGATCATCATTACCATTACCATCAATTATCATCATCATCATCATCACTATCATCATAATTTTTCATCATCATCAATTTTGTACAAAAGTTCAAACACGAAGTGATAGAGAGAGACTAGGTCATAAAGTATAAACTTATTTGATTGAGTCATATTAATAACTTCAACGTTTTCCTTTGCCACTCCGCAAACACAAGTGCAAGACAACTGTGTTTGTGCGACACATGTGTGTGTGTCATGCAGTAATCCTCCCTACTACACTTTCATAAAAAGTCAAATTACATATGGTAAAGGCCTAACAAATAAACATATTTTGGTTGTTTTTGTTCTGTGAATATTTAATCGTCACTCAGAACACCAGAACACACATACATACAGAGCAACAAATTCACGAGCTGCATGACAGTCATGTAACACCATTAAATAATTTACCTACATATATAAACACAATTTAAAATCCTTCAATTATTGGTCGTTCGTTTTCTGTTATAAATAGAAGACTATTTTTTTAGTACCATAAAACCGTCCAATTTTGCCCTTGATATTTATTTTGCCCGCGGAGTTAAAATATAAGCTGTAACAAAAAGGCCTTGGCAGGATAAAAAAAGGTCAAGTTCGAGTCGGACTCGTACATACGAAGGGTTCCGTACGTACAATGTTTTTAAAACAGTTCACTAATAAGTTTTAGCTACGCCTAGTAACCAAAAAACGCTGAAAAAAAAAACACGTTTCTTGTATGACAACTCCATTTATTTTTTAATTTTACTTACTTTATTATTTGTATTTGTTGTTATGGAGGCCACAGTGATACCTACATAATCTGTTAACATTTCAAGTGTCTAGCACACACAAACATGTATGCCTAAACGGGGTAGGCAAAACACACGAAACGTTACAGCTTCGGAGCCACTTTTAGCAATTTTAGGTTTTAAGTTTGACAAAAACGGTACAACAGTGACAGGTTGCTAGCCTGTGGCCTACGGTCCTCAGTCGCCTCTTACGACATCCACGGAAGAAATGGAGAGGTCTAATTCTAACCCGACATCACACGGGTAGCTATTACAGCTCAAGAGATAAAGCCCTGTGACAGACGGATGGACAGACAGACAGACAGACAGACAGACAGCAGAGTCTCAGCAATAGGGTCCCGTTGGCCTAACCATAAAAACTAAATAATAGTTACGAACCAGTAGAAGACAGACAGACAAACACACAGACAGACAGCAGAATCTCAGCAATAGGGTCCCGTTGGCACCCTTTGGGTACGGAACCCTAAAAAGGAGAAGCAACTCCCGTCAGGAATAAAGAAATATTCCGATATAAAGGGAAAAGAAAAGATTTATTCGTGACAACAGGGAAAAAATATACAAAAATGATTTAGAAATGTGCATGTCACAAAGTGGTCACAAATCAGTCAATTTTGTTTTATTTCAGATATTTAAAAAATGACAACTTGGGCAAAGTTATCTCAAAGGTCAAAGTTGTACGGTTTTATAGTACTTTATATATATGTACCCCTATTATCTCATCATCTGATATTACTGTAGTTTCATTCGACAAATAAAAACTTAAGATTGGTTTTTTGGAATCTTTTGTATTTTTTATTTCAATTCCAAATTTTTACTTTTACGGTCATCCCGTAAAACCTAAATTGAAAATACAAACTGAAATATAGATGCACAGAAAAAACAGAAAAATAAGACCATCACTGGGAATCGAACCCAGGTCCTCGGTAATCCGTACCGCTTGCTATACCGCTACACCACTGATGGTCAAAAAATAAAAACTACATACCTGTTGGTATTCTTGTTTTTAGAAGCTCCACTAAAATTTCCACCCACGGAACGCTAAAAGAAAGATGCCTACGAAGACTTTATTTCGTTGTGTACATCATATTTATTTAGAACAAACTTTATAACACAGCGTTAATAAATAAATCAAACATAGTTAATCAGTCAGATATTCCTTAATTTCTTGCATATCAACATTCAACGTTTCTTCTTTTCTTCACCTTGAATATTGCATGACAGCACCTAGGCTACTTCAGCAATATAATGATTCCAGGCAAAGTTATATGCAGTTAGTTAGCATTGAATCTGAAAGGAATTGTGTATTAATAAATACAGAAATAGTATTAGCAGACAGACTATAAGATACCTAGGTGTACGAATAAAATGACCGATGCTTTTTAGTTACAGCATAAGGACGTAAATCAGACTATCAGTAGGTAAATCCCCTAATGTACCTACATACTGTTGCACGCAACTCTGTCAGCGTAGAATTCGTTTATAGCTATTCCGCGGGAATATTGCGATTAAAAAAAACTACCCTATGTTTTTCTACGGGACTCAAACTATCTGTATCCCAAATTTCATCCTAATCGGTTCAACGAATTAGACGTGAAAAGGTAATAAAGAAATAAACAAACAGACTAACAAACTTTCGCATTTATAATATGAGTGGGATTATTGTCTTATTTTAAGTCATCATCATCATCATCATCATCATCGGCCTATCTTAGCCCACTACTGGACATAGGCGTCTCCAATTGCACGCCACTGAGCACGACCCTCGGCCACTCTCATCCAGTTACTGTCAGCTACCCAGTGAAGATCATCGCTCCACCTAGTCTGAGGGCGTCCCTCGCCACGCTAGGCTTTTACTCGTTTACCTTAGCAGTTATCGGTTCTTCGGCTGATATGGCCGGCCCACTGCCACTTCAGTTTGCTTCAGTTTTAAGTAATCCTATAGAAATAGACGGACGGACAGCGTAATATCAAATTATCTGAACTAAGTCTTTGTGACAAAGTTTCTCCATGTCTTTCATTGAATAAAGTTAGAATTCGGCAGCGATGACATACGACCATCATCATCATCATCATCATCATCGTCATTAAGATCGGTTTGTGAACAATACTTATCTTTTTCAAAATATCCTGATATTGAATTTAGATTTTTGCTATTCCTTTCTGCCTGCATGTAAAATTTACAGAGATTAGTGATATGGAGATAGAGTTGTAAAATTAAATATATAACATTGAATACCCTGGGTATTAAAAATAAACTGGCCAAGTGCGAGTCGGATTCGCGCACGAAGTGTTCCGTACCATTATCTATACAACATTAGACATTAGCAAAAAAAACTTAAATATTTGTTTTATTCTGGTTTGAGTATTTGTTGTTATAGCGGCCACAGTAATACATAATCTGTAAAAATTTCAAGTGTCTAACTATTACGACTCAAGAGATAGAGCCCTGTGACAGACGGACGGACAGACAGACAGACAGCGGAGTCTCAGAAATAGGGTTCCGTTGGCACTTTTTAGGTACGGAACCCTAAAAACTAAATAATAGTTACGAACCAGTAGAATTTTATGTAGGTACCTACATAATAAATCCCATTTTTTCCTTATCTTAAATTTCAGCTTTTTAGGATAAAAGGTTTGGTGTGTGCGTTGGTAAACAATAATTAAAAAATAGGACAATGATTAGTGTTCACTTCGAAACACAGACAGACAGACAGACGGACAGACAGATGGACAGATCAACAGACGGACGGACGGATGAGCCGACGGAAAGGTACACAGAGAGACTCACATACGCATAAAATTAACAACCTGTGTCACTCCTAACAGAGACAAATCTAACGATACCTCTTCTGATCTCTTTATCTCCTAACATGAGCTATTTCCCAAGACTCTGCTTCTAATTATCAATAAAATACTTATAAATTTAAAGGTCATAGTAAAATTTTAGACTAAAGTACAGTTGGTACAACTTTATTCACCATCATCATCATCATCATCTCAGCCGTAGGACGTCCACTGTTGGACATAGGCCTCACCCACAGACCTCCAGTTGCTTCAACTGGCAGCAGCCTGCATCCACCGCGAACCTGCGGCTTTAACCAGGTCATCCGTCCATCTTGTTGGTGGACGTCCTACGCTGTGCTTGCCGATCCGCGGCCTCCACTCGAGAACTTTTCGGCCCCAACGGCCATCCGCTCTCCGTGCTATATGGCCCGCCCATTGCCACTTCAACGAGCTGATTCGCTTGGCTATGTCGGTGACCCTTGTTCTTCTACGTATCTCCTCATTTCTGATTCGGTCCCGTAGAGAAACCCCAAGCATAGCTCTCTCCATAGCTCGCTGAGCAACTCTGAGCCTATTTATAAGGTCTAAAGTAAAGCACCACGTCTCGGATCCATATGTCATCACTGGACAATAATGATGTAGTGTTCACTTCGAAACACAGACAGACAGAAAGACGGACAGACAGATGGACGGATCGACAGACGGACGGACGGATGGGCCGACGGAAAGATACACAGACAGACTCACATACGCATAAAATTAACAACCTGTGTCACTCCTAACAAAGACTTATTTTCTTGTCTCTTCTATTGTTGTTTATTGTCTTACTTGCTAAGATGCATCAAGGCCTTGTTGCATAGCGTGCGAAAGAAATGACCATACATACGCTCCAAAACCATAACCCCTGCCGTTTCTCACACTTATAAATAAAATAAAAAATCTTGAATCACTTCATAATAGAGTACATACAGTACATACTCGTACATATGCAGACAGACGGTGGGAAGCGACTTACTTCTATGGAGTGAACATGTTCACGACGCTACAAAGAGTTAGGGAAATTTGGTATGTTTTCGTAGTAGGTTGCTGCAGACCACAAGTTTGGTACACACGATAAGCCATACTTTGGCCACCCAGTAGGAATGAAATTCTTACAGCCCTGCCTCTGGTGTTCTTGTAACAAATATTAATGTTTCTGACAAAAATGATAAAATAAACATACCCGTGTATCCAATTACATAGGTATTCTTTTCATCATCGAATCGTACATACATAAATAGTTTAAGAGTTGCACTCTTGCTAATTTCCTCTCGTCCGCCAACTTTTTGACTTCTTGATTTGTGTTCAAACCATAATTATTCAAACATAATTGCTTTTGAATATCAATCTCATTGACTTGACGTTGTGACAAAAATGTATTATAATGACGTTTAAATTTTACTTATCTAGCCAGTTATAATAATAAAAAAGGTACAAAAACTACTTCGATTGCGAAAACCTTTTTATTCACCGAGCCTAGATTTAGCGGCCGTAAAAAGCCGTGATATGTAGGAATTTATTTGAGCCTCACTGTAAAACTTGATATTCATACATACACATGCAATGTATGTTGAATGTAGACCTTATTTTTTAACTAATTAGTTTAGTGATTACACCTAGCACCTTTTATTGTGAGAATAAATATGCTTTATATAAATTAGTGGCGCTACTGTCTACGTAAGAGTAAATAACTAATATCTGTTCAGAATTTGTAAGTTGAATTTAAACCACTTGTCCTAGATCGAAGCACCGCATTATAATGTATGTAAAGTATGCAATGTTATAATTTTTGCCGAGGACTGGGTCTGTTACTTAAATAATTATTATTTTAAATGACAATTTTACAAGTAACTTACCTATTTTTCGTCTTACCTACAGTTTGCGTCCTTGCATTAATCAGAAATAATAGTTTAGGCGTTTCAACTTCCGAAAATAACAGATTTAAAAACAAAAAAAGTAAATACTAGACTCAGAAACTTGAACTTGATCTCTCAGTGATCTCATGCTTTCTTCATTTAGTTGTCGTATTATCTGAGCCAAAGGTGATGGTCACGTGACCACACGAAATAGTCGATACCTATTTACAATAGTTTGATTTTGTGACATTGACTCACGCACCCATATAAGATGTCACTACATGCTCGCTGCGAACATTGTCAGTTGTACTCATACAATGGTAAAATGCATCAAAATTTACTGCATCACGCTGCACTGTTGATGCAATAAAGTTACTTTTTTTTGGATTTTGCTTGAAGAGCATATCCAGTATTTACTATTCTCAAAAAATCCTCTAAGAAAACATGTCCGTGGAAGCTATGCGGGGTGTCCGTAGGTTTGTATGGAAGAGCAACCCCCTTAAACATAAAATTGACTTGCGAAAAATACCCATACATAACGCTAAGGTGGGTCTACGCTAGACGAACCGAGCACGAGCGAAGCACGAGCCGAACACAATTCGTCTAATGTGGCTGCGTGCGTTTCGTTCGTGCTCGGCTGCGTTCCGCCAGTGGTCGGTTTTTGACGAACACAAAGGGATTTGTTTCGCGCTCGCAGTGCGCTCGTGGACGTGTCCACACTTGACGCCGCGAACGACGAAGCCGGGAACGGCTCCGCTCGTGCTTCGCTCGTGCTCGGTTCGTCTAGCGTAGACCCACCTTTAAAAAATTATAAAAGTATAACGAATGTAATTTATAAAAGTACGAGAATGCAGGGTGCAAGTTTGAACTGAGACTTACGATTTTCACGCTCATTACATATACTAAAGTATGATAATGTCATAAAATTAAGCTCCAGATGTTTTGTCATGATTTGACAATGTTTTATTTTCTAAAACTATTCTGGATACTGTACAGTTGAGGTCAAAAACATCTATACACTTTAGTACCTTGTCACATAGTTAAGTACATGTTCAAATAGTTACGAAGTGACAGCGACAAAGTACAGTCGCGGAATGAAAAGATTATGAAAGACCTTAAGGTCTGTTTTTGCTTTCTCAATATAGCTGCTTTATCGACCGAGTATGACATATTCCGTCATAATGTCATTCAAAAAGGTAACATGTGCTTGCAACGTGTCAGCGAATTTATTTGAAAACTGGTTAACCTTAATTTTCATTCCGCCATTGTACTAAAGTGTGAAGATATTTTTGACGACAATTGTACTGTTTTACATAATAATCAAGGAAATTATAAAATCTCTTCAAATACAGCGCTATTTCAAGCTAAATAAATATCGTAAGTAAAACGGCTAATGGATGTTTATATCAGAACATTTATTCTTGTCACCGTAATAACATCATTAATGTCAGATCGAGACCATACACCCACCTCGCGTACCTAAACCCTCACACAACTGCCATTTTACAGAACCTTAATAAACACGTAGTAACAGCCGCCTCGTCAGTGTTCGGAAAAATCCGTTGATATATTGGATCGTTATTCGCGCCATCTCCTTCGTTGAGACGCGAATTGTTAATCGGGCAATTTGTCACGATCGCGCCCGCTGTTCTTAGAGGAACGTTCGACTTCGAAAACGAGCTCCCGACTCACGGGATGGTTGTAAAATATATCTCGGACGGTTTAATAAAAACGATTTTTACCTACGGCGCAGCAGGAAAATGATTCGACCCGAGTGTGAAAAGTCGAGTGTGTAATGTATCGAATTTCTTCTTGAATCGAAAATACAAACTGAGACATGGATGCACAGAAAAACCAGAAAAAGAGACCAGCGCTGGGAATCGAACCCAGGTCCTCAGCAATCCGTGCTGCGTGCTATAACCCCTACACCACCGCTGGACAGGAATTTAGACACGAATTTTTCCTATGCATACATATCTCAGGTTGCTTATTTCTACTACGCTACTTATGCAGCAGCACTAGCGACATCTATGTTTCGTTATGCAATGTTGATATTCCATATTTTTGACAAGGAAATCACAGTAAAATTGAATACTAAGGGCCTACGCTAGCTGGCACGGGTACACGGAGCAGGCGCACGCCTGCGGGTGCGGGTACAGCAGGGCTACTACGAAACTCGAAACTCGAAGTTCGTATCGCACCGTCCCTCTCGCTCTTGTATGAAAAATGAAAATGAAAATGAAAAATGAAAATATCTTTATTTAAATCAACAATGGTTGCACTGCTTACTCACTACTAACATTTGGACTTACTACTTAATTAAATGCTGCAAATATTACATGTAGTTTAATAGAAGAAAAGTTGTGTCATATTATACTAACATGCTTATTATATGACAAATTATAGAAGGGGCTTAAAACCACCAGAAAAATGCATGTTTGGCAAATTTTAATTTTAATTTTTATATGTACCTTCTTAGGGTTTAAAGAATGACTCAGGAGAACATAACTACAACAAAAATTGATAAGAAAAAGTTGTTCGACCCCTATATATACATGGCTAACAAAATTGGTCTTTTTCCGTTTGAAAAGATTCAGTACTTACGATTACTTGAATGTTTGTGAGTAAGCGTTTTCTGCTCCCCGTACTAGTAAAAACTGTATCACGGTGGAACAGGATACACCATTCACCTTATTATTTATTCGGCACTAAATTTAATAAACAGAAGGTAAAAAAGGATAAAAAATTTTGGAATTAAAAGTAAACTATTAACAAAATTATTTAAATGAGGGTGTACCGAGAAGATCGTTAACTATCCGCCGGTAGTGCATGCGCCGGCTAGTTGATTTAACTTGTAAACATGTAGTATACGCAAAAATAACAAATAAATCTTAAACATGTCTAGAGCGAGAGTAATAAGTTTTCCCAACTTTAAATAATAGAAAAAAAGAAAAGTAGTTTACATTTTAATGCATTTCCACACACATAACAGTAACAATAATAATAATAATTTATCATTACACATATACGGTAATAAATTCAAATGTGAGTGTGATATTATATGTATACGTATATATATAATAGGTTTGTGTGGTCATGTGTGTGTGTGTGTGTGTGTGTGTGTGTGTGTGTGTGTGTGTGTGTGTGTGTGTGTGTGTGGGTGTGTGGGTGTGTGTGTGTGTGGGTGTGTGTGTTTCAGCCATTTATTTATTTTAATAGTTGTTCTGTAAGCTCATAATTTAACAGTCTTAGGTATTTTTCTAATTTTAATTTACAGGAATAGACGGTAAGTGTTCGCAAATCCATAGTCTTACTTAATTTGTTGTAAATAATTGGCCCAAGTACACTTACAAATCTTTTCGCAAACTTTGTATTGTGTTGTGGGATAGAATAAACAATATCAGTTCTTCTTCGTGATAACGAAAAGTCAGAGGGCTCGCGATGTTGTAAAAGAACCAAGTGTTTTAAAAATAGCTGCCTAACCGTAAGAACAGATGTTTCACTATATAAAGATAATGTTGGATGACGATAGCTTTTAAATGTCATTACCTTAAGTACTACCCTTTGCGCTCTCTCAAGTTTCAGCATTAACGTTTTAGAAGCTCCGCCCCATATAGCTATACAGTAGCCCAGTACTGACTGACAAAGCGCATAATAAATAGAAATTAACAGTTTTATGTCACATACGTGTCGAAGTGTTTTAAATATGTAAATAAATTTACGTACTCTACCCGTAAGGCTATTAATGTGTTCATGCCAGTTAAGATTTTTATCTACGTGAATACCTAAATATCTTATAGAAGAAGTCTCAGTAATTACTTGACAGTTGCATCCTTCATCACCGCCACATGTATGTGCTTTTATGTGGATAGTTCCTTCAACAGGTCGATTTCTATTCGTTACACTAAATGCAATAAATTTAGTTTTATTCAGGTTAAGGGTAAGCAAGTTATTACTTAGCCAATCGGTTACCAGATTGAAACCAGTTTGAGCGATATTATTAACGTCCCTCCAGGAATCTCCGTGAAACAATATTGCCGTGTCATCAGCGAAAGTACAAATTTGTGCATTATGGAGTGTTAGTCTGCAAAGATCATCTATGTAAATAAGGAATAAGGTCGGTCCTAAGACACTACCTTGGGGCACACCATAATGTATATCCTCCTCAACACTGTACAGTTCACCCACCTTTACCGTTTGTTTCCTATTTGAAAGGTAGTCCTGGAACAAAAGCAGCGGCAAGCCCCGAATACCCATGTTCTCCAACTTCTTAATCAAAATTGGGACAGACACTGTATCGAACGCTTTTTTCAGGTCCAAGAATATAGCAAGAGTTTTGGTATTATTATCTAGTTTGTCAACAAGATATGAAGTTAATTGTTTTACTGCATCAAGAGTTGATCTGTGCTCTCTGAACCCATGCTGATTTGAACTTAGGATATTGTGTGTTTCTAGGTAAGTTTTAAGTCTTTTATTAATTATTTTTTCTATAACTTTAGCAAGAGTAGGTAACAGTGATATTGGTCGATAGTTTGAAATACAGTCTCTGTCCCCAGATTTATAAATGGGAACAATAACGGATTTTTTTAGAGCTTCAGGGAATTTGCCACTGCTTAAGCAAAGGTTGCAGATTATGGAAATTGGATAAGCTAAGGTGTCATGTGCTAGTTTTAGAAAGTGAGACGATATTCCATCCCACCCGGAAGAATAAGAGGTTTTTAATCTATGAATTATGGTCTTAACCTCTTGTTCATCGGTTGGTAACATCACCATTGAATTTAGTGGGATAGTGCGATGTTTCATTTTATTTATATTTTCCACTTTAGAAAACTGTGTTTTGTCAATGATAGCATCTGCCAGTTCTTTGCCAATATTCGAGAAGTATGAGTTTATATAGTTTAGCGATTCCTGAGGACATGACTTTAACGTTAGAAGATGAGTGTCATCTAAAGATGGCTCTTTAAAGTTACAAATTTGTTTGATAATGGACCATTGCTTTTTTATGTTTTTGTTGTGCTGGTTGATTAAACTTCTTTGGTATGTTCTCTTAACATTATTCAGCATGCGATTACATGTGTTTCTATATCTTTTGTATGTTATCTGAGCTATGTTATTATCGGGATCTTTTTTGAGATTTTGATGAAGTCTGTCTCGATTTCTCAAACATCGAATAATACCTGGTGTGATCCATGGCTTTACATTATGTTTCCTATGTGAAACTTTCAATAATTTGGTATGTTTTTTGAGAGCATTATTCACCAGATATAGAAACACATTAGTGACCTCATTCACATCTGTGTAATTTAGCGCTACAACCCAATTTATTTGATCTAATTCAGCTAGAGCTGATTGATAATCAATCTTTTTATATGTTTTAGGTGACTTATTTTTCTGAACAGGTAGTTTAGAAAGTGATATCATGACGGATGAATGATCGGTAATGGAGGAATGACACACTATTGTTATACTTGGTAAATTCGTTTTAACTATGCAATGATCCAAACAGTTGCTTCCTCTCGTTGGAAGTTTGTGAGATGGTAATAACCCGTGTGAAGTCAACATATCCAAGTAGTCATTGGCTCTATTGTCTTGCCCATTTTCGATAATATTTATATTCATGTCTCCTAGTACTACAATATTCTTAAACCGTTTTAATTTTGCTAGTATCAAGTCAAGGGACGAAATAAAATTGCTTATTTGTCTGTAGGAGGGAGGCCGGTATATGGAAATAATGGCATAATCCGATCCGATCGTTGTTACGAGACCATTTGCCTCTTGTATTTCTTTAGGTTCAGTAGTAATAGAGGATAAATCAGTCTTAATATAAACAACTATACCGTCATTTTGATTTAGGTTACGATTCGTTGAAAAAGGTTGGTAGTTTGTTAATGAGGGTAAGTTAATATCTTCACTAAGCCAACACTCAGTCAAGACAATCAAATCAAATTCTATATTCAATCTTGTTAATAAGACCTGCAGCTCATCGAAATTGTGATTTATGCTTCTTATATTTTGCGTTAATACCTTAAACTGTGCATCAGAACTTATGAAAATATTTTTACAACATTCAGGTTTGTCCACTGCCACTGAATTACCGATATTGACTTTATTGTCAATATCAGTTGACAACATTGTTACATCGTTCATTTTTTAGGCAATTCATTAATCAATGAATGAATATATTTCGTTTGAGTAATTCTGTGGCAGCTAGACTTCACCGATATTTTTTCTGGAAATGACCCGTAAGTAAATGGCTTGTGAAGGTGAGTATTTGGTGGAAGTTTAGAGGGTGTGGAGTGTATACAAATAATATAATAATATGAAAGGAAAAACTTACAATAAAATACATCAGATAGTCATTGGGTTACAGTAAATGATTTTAAGGCTTCAACTTGCTGTTCGGATTTGATCAAGATTGCCAATATTAGCGTCAGCAGGACGGTACGATACGATCTTCGAGTTTCGAGTTTCGTAGTAGCCCTCTGCAGGTAAAATCCGTCGCACGTGACGCGCTACTAATTTTTCATCTCTCCTGTTCGGAAAGTTTAATTTTCATGGGTATATAGTCGGGTGGAAAATTGCGTTTTCATCTCTAGGGTGGAAAGTGTTTTTTTTTTAATTTTTCGATTAGCCACGGAGTCGAAGATAATTGAGTTACGTCAATGACACTTTTTTTTTCACGTTTCGGCATGGCGATCTAGATGCACGTCGTGACCAAGGAGCTTATATACAACACTGGAGGTTGAACGCCGAACATCCGTTTGAAACAAGAAATTTGATCTTTATTACGTCACGAACATATTCCATCTCTTTATTTGGTTAGGTTAAGAAAGAGATGGAAGTCATTCGCGAAATGTGAAAGAAGGAGATGGAATATATAAAAAAAGTAATAAAGGTAAAAATTCTTCGGTCGGCTTTCAACCTCCAGTTTTGTATATAAGCTCCTTGGTCGTGACCAACTCGATTTTTTTTTATAGTCGGTCATGGCAAGTGGCCAGTCTAAAAGGTACCGTAGGAGGTTGGATATAAGTAAATTCAATTTATTATTATTGTCATTGTTTTGTAGTACATATTTTACATTCCTCACAGTCGAAATGAAAAGTAGAGTGTCTAACTCGGGTGAAATTACCCATTCACTTTCCACCCTTGGTTATCAATCTACTATTTCAATAGGCTGCTCCGTGCAAACCGCGTCAGCTTGCGTAGGAACCTAAAAGAGTCCACCTTGGTACATCAATCAATTCGTTCGCCTGTACTTACCTGTACAACAGGTACAGTCAAGCTCAAAGATATCTTTACACTTTACTGCCTTGTCGCTGTCACTTCATGTAGAACCTTTGTAAATATAAAATTGACAGATGGCATGCAGTGACAAAGTATAATTAAAGTGATAAAAGTTTTTCCATGTCAAAGTCTTTATGACATTGATATAAGATTGATTTTTACTTGGTCTGTGTAAAAATATTTTTCACTACATCTATCTTCTTCTTCTTCTTCGTCGTTTCACTTTGACAGAGTGTTCGTGGTCATCATTTTCTAGGTGCTGGTAGCAAGCTTAACAATACGCCTCCATTCCTCCTTGACAGCCGCCTTCCTTATGCTTGCGTGTAGTGGTCCTTCTATTGCTGCTTTAACCTGGTCTGTCCATCTCATAGGCGATCTACCTCGTGGCCTAGTGCCTTCGACTTTCCCCTGGATCACAAGTCGCTCCTTAGCTGCATCTCCTTTACGACATATGTGTCCAAAAAAAGTAAGGATGCGAGACTGCACTATGGACGATAGACGCTGTTTAATGCCGAGTACTACATCTATACTGAGGTGTAAAGATATCTTGGACCTCGACTGTACAACTATGCAATAAATTGCAACCAAGCTGTTCAATATTCACGCTGCACGTTGTCAACAGGTCTCCGGCCGGGCCCGAGCGTCCGCGCGGAATCCCTGGACGTAGTCAAAGTGACGTCGGTGTCGGGCGGCGAGGCGACGCTGCCGTGCGACACCCGCTCGCCGCAGCCGCCCGACGCGCTGCTGCTTGTCGTATGGTACAAGGACGACGTGCCTATATACAGGTGAGAGAGAAATAAGTCGGAGGAAAAGGCAATCATTCGACGTCAAAATGATTTATTTTGAACAAGGGTTTAAGGAGAAGTCTCTTCGTTCCATTCTCCATACAAACGTAGTCCCGGTCTCATTTGAAAACTAGGCAACAGAAATAGATCAAATTTTGTAAGTATGGACTAGACTTAATTATCTATGCTTGTGGTTTTTCAGATTTTCATATAAATGTGTAATATCAGAATTACAGGAGCTCAAAAGTCGATCAAAAAAAAGATGTCAACTTTGCACGAGAATTACAGGCTAATAAAGCATTTTTACAAAAATCTAAAAACCACAGGCATAGAAAATATAATGAATATCTTGATTGTAAAATATCATTGATTTCTGTGCTTTACTTTTCGTATAATATGAGGACAACGAAACCCTAAATTCAACCGCCGAAATCTTGAAAAGCCTACAGCTATCTCGATATAAATTATGGACGTCGTTGCGGAAGGCATGGAGGAGCGTGGGGGGGACGGCTGCGAGCGCTTATGTCACGAGCGATAAAGACAGCAATATCCCAAACGAATACCTAACGCGGCCGCGCGGCCGGCAGGGAAACTTCTCTACAAATAGTGTCGAATCCTCGTTCATCATTAGAATAATTACAAAAACCAAATGTACAGGTAGGCCTGGCTACACGCTGCGACTTAGTGCAAAAATTGGCGCAAATCTGTAGGGCTTCCACGATTCGTTTGCACGGTATACCGTTTTGCCGTCTTAACGCAAATGCTTGCATGCGCAAGTATAATTGAGCGTGTAGCCGGATCTTAAGTGTTTTACGTATGTGTACCTGTTTTCTGTATCGTTTACTATTGTGGTGTATCGAAATCGATGAGGAGGCTTTTATGGTGTAAAATAAAGAGTCATTGTATTGGTACCAGTATTGGTATCAGTGTCAGTTTTTACCAGTAAGTTAACTTAAAAGAGAAATCAAATAAATTATTTAGTGAACTTAAACAATTACTTTGCTCACCCGCGACCTCATGATAGCTACGCTTATAAATGCAAAATATGCGTGTTCATAAGATTCCTCCACCTCCACACTTTAAGAACACACACAAATCACACAAACCCTTTATCACCATTTTTCAGTTCTATTTCACAAAAACTATACCTATATCCGCGCGAAGCCGGAGCTCGTCGTTAGTATTATGTACCTAGCATTATATTATTGACTTGCTGAGAAATAGAAAATGACAAACACTGCGTTTCAGTCCGTCGCTTTTAGTTTAAAATACTTTAAAACAGACGGCGAGAAGTGACTTTATTTTATACTATGTAAACATAAATTTACATTGTTTTATTCATATAATTCAAAATTATTAAACAAAATACAAATTTGATTTAAATATTATTCAGTTGATTACATCATCAATTCATATTTTAAATCAAATCTCTTATAAATAATTGATAATAATTTGTAATTGATAGGAATTATACTACAAATTACATAACAAATCACTACAGCTTCGTCATGTACGGGTCGAAAATTTTTTCAAAAACTATTTAAAAATGTATTCACATTAAATGTGTGTCGACTCACTATTCAGTGGTACCATGAAAAAAGACAATTCCTTTTCGACCCACCGATGAAACAAGTTGGTGGTACTACGAGGCATAAGGGCACGTACCTACCTTTCAACTTTGACTCGAATACGTTAATAAGCACAAAGTCAGATGCTAATATTCTTCACTGATCAAGACTTACCGCGTAACTTGCAAAATATGCGAACATATTCATGGCAGCATTACGCTTATTACGTCAGTTCGCTCCCGGATCGCTGCAAAACAAGCCATCTTAAGCTCTTATTACGCCAAAGCTCGCAGTCGTAAATTGTTGGCCGTATTCAAGCACGTTCAACAGTGCTTTTATATTTTTTCACCTTTTTTTCCATGTAATAAGCCCGCCTCGCGTGCTGAACAACGACCTGGAAACCGCCCCTACTATGTATTGTCTGCGACATTGCAGGCGACTTAACGGCTTTGTTTTTGGGTTCCGTTGCCAATTTGGAATTACTATTATAAATATTAAACTCGACTGTTTGTATCTTTAATGTACTGTGATAGAAATAATTATGCTAAACTAAACCATAATCATAATGTAAAATCTTCCGCCTTACTCAAGCGTTAATCATTAGAATGACCGGATAGTCCAGTGGTTCGAGAACCTGACTACACGAAGCTTGAAGACCCGGGTGCAATCCCCGGTCGGAGCAGATGTATTGGAAAAAAAAAACGAATGTTTGTTCTAGAGTTTCGGATGAAACAAATATTTTTATCTATTTAAGTGATATTTATCCGTTGTCTAGTACGTATATTACAAGCAATGCTTTCTTTAGGACTAGGTCAATAAAATAAATAAAATAAATAAATAAATATCACGGGACAATTCACACCAATTGACCTAGTCCCAAAGTAAGCTTAGCAAAGTTTGTGTTATGGGTACTAAGCAACGAATAAATATAATTATATAGATAGATACATACTTAAATACATAGTAAACACCCAAGACCCGAGAACAAACATTCGTATTTTTCATACAAATATCTGCCCCGACACGGGAATCGAACCCGGGACCTCAAGCTTCGCAGTCAGGTTCTCTAACCACTAGGCCATCTGGTCGTCTAAAATGTTGTTATCAATAATGTTGGTATCAATCGATCCGCGATTATTTATTTATTTTGATCTTTGTGTTATGTGTGATGTGTGTATAAAAAGTCTAGTTTTAATGCATAATAGACTGAAATTGGCGGTACCACTATCATATTCAATAATATATACATCAGAAATATAAGGATACTTTCGACTGTACCGTGCCATATTTTTTACATGTATGATTTCATAAAAAGAAGAACAATGTTATAAAGACGTGGCACTTTATATAACTTTTACATCTCATATTTTACATTGATGCACCGCAAATATATTTTATAACCACGTAGTAGCGTGCCTCATATCACCAAGATTCATGGCTAAATCGCTGTCTGACAGTGTGTGAATATTTTATAAATCGCTCAGGCATACATTTGTTATGCATGACCGACCCATCCGAGTGCCAAATTAGTTTGGGCACAAATGCTGGGGGAGCAAAATGTTTGATCAGATTAAACGGCTTTTTGTACCCGGGATTTGGTTTGCGAAACGACATGTTGTTTGTCACAGTTTATTAATACGTTTCTGTTTAAAAAACAGAGATCCACTGAGCGCTTGGATCTCTGTTGGATTAGAACGTAAATGCTTTACTCAAATAGCTTTCAACATAAACAGAAATCTGTATCGACAGGCACGTAGCACCGGTATAGGCACTCGGTAAATATATCTAAGCAAAATCGATTGATTCCCTAAGTAAAAAAATAAAACGGAGTTGAACAAATAATTAAAATACCTGGGGGACCTTTCAAGTTTGTTTCTAGGATATGACTCTAAAAAGTACAATTTGTTATCAAGGGGTACGTATTATAATGTATAAATTTAAAATACATCTCGGTTGAAATAACAACGTACAGTTGAAATACCGAAAATTATCAAATAATATCAAATAAATATCACGGGACAATTCACACCAATTGACCTAGTCCCAAAGTAAGCTTAGCAAAGCTTGTGTTATGGGTACTAAGCAACGGATAAATATAATTATATAGATAGATACATACTTAAATACATATTAAACACCCAAGACCCGAGAGCAAACATTCGTTCGTATTTTTCATACAAATATCTACCCCGACACGGGAATCGAACCCGGGACCTCAAGCTTCGTAGTCAGGTTCTCTAACCACTAGGCCATCTGGTCGTCATAATATAAAATATAATGCATCAAAATGTATAAAGTTATTTGACATAAGGTCTAAACGCATAAGCTTGAAATGCATTGTGGTCAAAATATATAATAGTTACAATTCATAATGGTTCTTAGTCATTTGGCACAAAATGCATATGTTGATAATGTATACGTCCAAAATACATAAAATATCATTCATCATCTATTCAGTATGTTTTCTATAATGGTTGAAATACATAATCGACCCTGGAATTTCACAAAGAAAAATGCATAGAATACAATTCTTGTTTTGGTCATAGTTGAACCTAACACGCTCCTCCTCGCTACACTCTTCGTCGCACCTAAAGTTTCTATTCAATTAATGATCAGACTTTAGTTTAAAATGCAATGTACTTACTAAGTAATCTAAACAAAAATTCAGCGCCAGAGGCCGTATTGTCCAACGTGCGGACGCTTGCTATCACATTCACTAGGTGTTTCTTTCTGTCGAGTGGTAAAAAATGGTGAAAGCGATGGCAAGCGCCCGCTTGTTAGACAATGCGGCCTCCGATCAGTCGGTATCTTATAGGTTAGGTTAGGTTAGAGTTTTGTTCAGGCGCGAAGCGCCATAACTACGCGGAATAGGAACTCCGCGAAGCGGAGCTTCGTTGACATTGTCTTATAGTCCTTAATTTTTCAGAACTTAACATGCAAATACAACGTAAATAGACTGAAAATGATGATGGACATTTTATCGTTTGTATTTTGACCATTATGAAAAACGTACTATAGGATTTTTAATTGTTATTTCTTTCAACTATTATATATTCTAATTGTATACATTCTGAACATATACATTGTGAACTTAGTCATTTTAATTGTATGTATTTCGACCAATATGAAAAACGTGCTTTATGAATTTAGATTATTATTTATTTTAACCGGTATTTCAACTGTGTGTATTTCAACCGATATGTGTTTTAAATTTATACATTATAAAACGTACCCATTATCAAGTAGCTATAAGCCTTTACCTAATGTTATTCAATTTCTTGGCAAAATATGGCACCATCAAATGTTGCTTGATATATTTACAAAACATGAATTTTCTCGAAGAAAACTCTATATTATATGTACCGAAAATAACCTTAACCCTAGACTTTTATATATTTTAATAGTATAGAATCTTCGAAATTCTGTCCTGTGATATTTTGTAATGGCTTAGATTTTTTCAGTAAATAATCCTCTTAGCCTTCTGGTATAGCAATCTGAGCTAAGGATCATTTGTCATTGAATTAATTAACTGTCATCGCAACTTTGACAGTTTTTCCATTCAGTCCCGGACGTGTTCAAGAGAGATGAGCACAAAGTATCTCTCTTATTATAATTTGAAGTAGACAATGAAAAATGTTTGGAATTAGGGGGGTAATAAATATCAGATGTTATTAAACTAACTAGATTACAGGCAAGACGGCGCCGTTGGCAACGTTATTAAAATACGATGAGTTGGAAGTTTTTCTCTTCATAGTAAGTTGTATCGAAAAAAGCTTATTGAAATGAATCTTTTTTTTTCATTTATCAAATAAAAATACTGGCAATATCAAATAAATACTTGATTACTATCTCCAGACGTTTATTGTCGTTGTCGAAATAACAATTCCTCCTAAGAAATCACCGGGAGAAGGACCAGTTTTAACAAGTGATGTTTACGGAACAAATAATTTTGTTTCCATTTTAATAAAAGTAATTTAACCAATACGGACCCTGGTTCCACGTGATAAGGGAATGAGATTGTTTACACTCATTTCGCAAAGTATTTTGCCTGTCGCTCGTGAAAAACAGCTCGATGAATTTGAGAATTCATATTGTAAGGAGGATTTTATTAAGACCCGAAATATATTTTACCACGTATTTTCCTTTTTGCCTTAGTGGACAATAGGATCCCTAATAACGTAAAAAGTATGATACAGAATAAATATTCCTAACTCGTATTTTTCTCAAAAGAATGAAATTAAACTTCTTAGTTTCTTTCAATGATAGTCATAGTCCCTGTTCGTGTAATTTTATATACCTGAAAATTAACAAGATATTTCGGTACAGTTACAAAAATAATTATAAACGATCGCTGGAAGTACCTATCTAATAACTAGACGCAATGCCAGCTGTAAATACTTGCCATCATAATGCAAATTTGTATATGAACACATATTATTCTCTTCACATTCAATTACAATGGAGCCCCAAATTTCTCCATCTTCATCTTTATTTCCTTTATATTCAGTGAGTTTGAGCGACTGGCTCAACAACCCATAAACGTTTATACCCAACCTAAAATCCTTTAACTATCATCTTTGTCGCGTACCCCAAGCCTGGCCCTTGAGCGATTATGACGAATTTATATACATTCTATTGCTCCTAGGATCTCGAAGTTGATTGATGATACGAGCTTAGTAAGTGCCGATGTTAAGCCCGTCGGTTGGTTATGAAATATTTATGTGTTACGGTTTCATTCGGGCGCTCTTAAGAATTTCTAGGTGGGTCTTGGGCGAACATTAAAGTTTAAGGCGGTTTACTGTAGTCCAGTTTCTGAACGGACGAAATAAGATTGTAGACCCGCAATTATGTTTAGGTATTACTACATAAGGGTACGATGGGTTTCGTAGTTAAAGATTTTGTTCACAAAATAAGGATGTTCTTTGCTTCTATTACTGTCATTATCTAATTGTTTATAGTTTATTGTTATGGACCTGCGCAGAGTAAACGCCTGGGCCCTGTTTCTCAAAGCATAAGCATAATAATATTACTGTTTTGTCTCATAAATTGTATGAGAAAATGAGACAAAACACTAATATTATTAGAAATTATTTGTTTTTAAAGAACATTTATACAAATAAATATTCTGCGAATATTTCAAGCAACTACCTACCTGTTGCCGTTATTAATATCGAGCAAAAAAAACACGTTTGCTGTATCGGAGCCCCCCTTAAACATTTATTTTATTCTGTTTTTAGAGTTCCGTAGCCAAAATGGCAAAAACAGAACCCTTATAGTTTCGCTATGTCTGTCCGTCCGTCCGTCCGCGGCTTTGCTCATTGATTTGTTTGCGAAATATTCAACGTCTCAGTTGTCCCATCAATGGGTCAACTCAATGGGACTAGTGGGATAGACGGAACTTTACAGTACAAATTTTCATTAAAATCGAGCGTCCCACCCCTCTAAAATCTAAACCGGTGGGTGGAAAAAATTGAAAAAAATCAGGATGCTAGTTAGTATATCAAACCGTAATCGGATCGAAGTTCTACGTCAAAAGTAATTAAGAAATGGGATTAAGTCGATGGAAATGTAACTAATTGGAATAGGATAAGATGCCATTTAATTGACTTATTATTCCATTTTTTCGAATTTCTTTTAAACTCTTGTTACAATAGAACTACAAACCGTGATGGACTAGGTACGCCGGTTGCGTAGACGTTAATCCTGAAAATTATCGATGGCAAAAAGCGGAAACGTAGTAACCGCCACCTGGTCAAAAAAAATTTTACTGCGACGCTTAGAAAAAAACTGAACACCAATTCAGAACGAATCAATTTTTTTGACTATTGCTACATCTAATTGATGTAAACACCCAAAAAACAGCAAATTTTTAACCGAGTATGCTTACGCTAATTTCGATTTTGCATATTTCAACGGGTACGGTTGTTGCAGCGTTGCCGAAATTCTGCTCAGTGGCGGATACAGCATTTATGCATGTAGTGGAAAAATGACTCAAGACACTTACTGCATTTATCGTATAATATATTATTCATGATCGACGTCTAATGCATTTAACGTGAAAGTGATTTAATAAACAAGTCATATTTACAGTATTTGAAACACATCGTGAAGTAGGCACGACTTCACTTAACCGCAATTAAAATATGCGCTCGCGGGGGTTTAGTGGTCGCTTTCTGCCTATGAATCGGCCCGTTGGCGATCGCCGAGCAATAGGTTGTGCGTAGTACGAATTTTGTGCGTGCAGTGTCTGAGTAGTGATAAGGTTTAGTACTAGTGTTTAATCGTTATTTTTATTGTTAGTAATAAGCGATTTATCATCATGTCAGTGTTAAGACTTCCACTGTTGGACATAGGCCTCCCCCATATACCTCCAGTTGCTTCGGTTGGAAGCGGTCTAAATCCTCCGTGAACCCATTTGACTTAATTTGTGTGTGTGTGCCTAACACATTTAAATTCAAATTCAAATTCAATTCATTTATTCAGTAAATAGGCCGCAATAGGCACTTTTACACGTCATTTTTTTAAACTACTAGCGCTTTCGGGGAGATCATCATTACCAAGAAGAAGGCGCCGCAAGAAATTTTTTCAGAAAGTATTTTTTTCAAAATAAAATAATTACAAATAAAATACTTAAAAACTACAGTATACAATTTAACAAAAAAATTACAAAAAAAAAACAATAATACAGGGATGTATGGGGTCCCTTAGTTACAATACTAAACACTAACTATATCTACGTTCAGTGGAAGTGTAGAATGCTTCCACCGTCATAAATAAATAAATAAAATATATATATATATTTTAGGTAGCATAGTGAATTCAATACTACACATTGAGTTGTGTTTCTCTGAGGATGAACTCTGGTTGAGTTCGAAAAGCGTCGCGTGGTGTAGAGGTGAAGGTGCTACATGAACACATGTTTGTTGTATAGATCTATCATAAGGACTCGGGTAAGCAAAATACCTAATTGTTTTCAGTTTATTAATATGGAAGCTGTTGAAATTTTAGTACGCAGTTTAAATTAACGTTTTGCAATATTTTTATACAGAGACATGAAGACTAGACTTTATGGAATTCTTATTGGTCATAACATTCTTTTACATTATCTATTTCATTTACAGCGTTTCATTGTACCGAAAATAAAAGTGCCACTGGCGTAAGCGACACTAAAACGAAAACTAGTGATTTTCATTAGTTTTTGAGAATAGGAATTGAAAGTAATCTATATAAGTTATGTATTTATTCTAAATTTCAAGTGTTTCCGTTGATAAATGAAGAAGTTATGATTTTTTTTATTAAAATCGAAAAGTTTTTTGGCTCTGGTCTAAAGTTTGCATTTTGGCGGTTATAACATCTTCGCTTTTTGCCATCGAGTCATTTTCTATAAGCAACGAAGAGCGAGTTCAAATCAGTATCAAAATCAAAATATAAAATGAAAAAATAAATAAAAAGAATTATGGATGATAATACAATAATGGTCATCTCATAAAACGCAATTTTCTCAGAAATTGCCATCTGTACATAGTTGTTATATAACAAACCTAACCTAACCTAAATCAATCTGTAAATTTCAAAAGTTTCACCGAATATTATGTTATATCAAATGACCATTATATATTTCGTCAATTATTCTTTTGAAACTTTATTTATTTTGACAAGTCCCGTTGAAATCACTACAGCACGGCTGCACCATTTCAAAACATAGTAAGGGACATTAAGCTAATTTTACAGGAGAAAGAAAAAACATGTTTTGTCTCAGCCGTACGAAATTTTGCAATATTCGTTCCAAAAGTGATACTTTCTCGGTTTATTAGATTAAGCCGAATATCCAGGTATATATATATGCACTTAATTTCCTATATTGCATGTTTTATGTGCCATACTAGGTTTTGAAATTAAACTCAAATAAAAACTTATAGTGAACCGATCAATTTCAAAACCCAGTATGTGTTGTCACTTTGTCATGATCTAGAGGCTAAAAAGACTAAAAATCATAAGTTTTAATACGTGGACCTTTTTTCAATTTAAATAAAACAAACAGTCAGCTAAGTAGTTGTTCATTACAATAATTTATTATAAAAAATAAAAATTACGGCACCAAGTCTTAATTTTTTTACTTTATATTATCCAACTACCTATAATTACCATTGCTATTATTGATTACTGAATGGGAGATTGATCCAAATATTTTTTCGGGACTGGGGTATCAGTGGTACTAGTTCAGGAGCGGATTCAGGAGCGGAAACAACAGGTTGACTTTCATTTTCTTCTGGAAACATTTCTGGAGAAGGAATAGGGGCTCACTTTAATTTCTTGCGGAAGTATATATATCATAATAGCAAGATGGTTCTATTAGTAGAAGCAAAGATGAGCAAATAAGCGACGAGGTAGTATTTTGAACGTTAGTCGTTATTAATGAGATGAAAAAATAACATAAAATAGCAAAAACTAACACCGAAATAACATGAAATGCTAAATGGCACAGACATAAAACATAACACAAATGCTCAAGCTCAATAAAACCATGAGACACACACTCCCACGCTCAATAATAATACAGTATGATTACTTCCGATTTGGCACTCGGCAATTCTCAGCATACCTACATCGAGAGAGATCTGAAGTGCAATTAGGCAGAGGTGTTGTTATTAATTACATGAAATAGGTTTGGGTATTTATATGATTAAATTCTGGGTTTTTAAATAAGTATCCTATGAAAAACACGAACATTTACGGTTAAAACTGAGACGTCCCGAGTATTAAAGTAGAAATAATCTTACTGTATGAAGCGTAATAATTAAATATCCAACATTTTGCAAAACATGTGTGTTGTATGTTTGTGTGTTTGTTGGTATGTTTGTCCGTCTTTCACGTCGAAACGGAGCGACGGATCGACTTGATTTCAGGCATAGAGATAGTTTATGGGCCAGAGAGTGACATAGGCTTCTTTTATCCGGAAAAATGCACAGTTCCCGAGGGAACAGCGCACGGTAACCGATTCCACGCGGGCGAAAGCTAGTATTATATACATTTACTTACACAAAATGGTTGTTGTCTAAATTCAAGCGTTGTTCACTATACGCTTGGTGCGATTGCCTTATTTCATTCATTTATTAGCCAAATTACGCTACGTTTTAGCAAAATTTTAACGTTACACGTGCATACAAACTCAATCTTGGCTGGCAACTGCGCGCTGGCAAATAGCATGAAGTTAGCGCGGCAGCACAGTGCTGCAACAACGCGTCAAAATGAATAATGAACAACGTACCTATAACATTTGACTTACAAAAACTAGTAACTTCAACTAACAAACACATACTACTTTCCAAAAAGTTACAATTAAACTCGTTTGACATATCAAAACCTAGTAAGTCTCTCTGACTTTTTCAAAACCTAGTAAGTGCATGTCCCATACTAGGTTTTTTGAAATGGTTTTGTGCCATACTAGGTTTTGAAATGGTCAAGCCAGTTTTTTCTGTACTTACTAGGTTTGGAGTACTCGTATCTCTGAAGTTGAGCGAGATAGGCCTCTAAATGTTTTGTATCTTGTAGGCACTTGCTAGAAACCACGTTTTAAGCAAAAATCGCAAAATTGAGTTTTTGAGTACTAGGTTTTGAAATGGTGCAGCCGAGCACTTACCGAGGAAACAATTACATCAAAAGTATCGTTACGTTTTGTTAAAAGTTATTATGATTCAATTGTTACCTAAATATTTCATTAACATACAGCCTGGCAACCAACTTTAAATGCGAACTTTAACATTTGTTCAGTACCATTTAAGTAGAATTTAAATTTTCTTGCTTTAAAGCAAAAACAATTGCAGTCTTTTAACCGTGTTGAATTCTCCGAAGGTGCCGACTGTCCCCGCACCGAGGAAACAAACGGCCGACAATAAATTATAATTTCAAGCAGGTAGATGTTAACGATGTACGAATTGCGAGGGCTAATTTTGTTGAGTAGGTAATTGCTTCTTTTGGCGTTGAGGCGGTCTACGACTTTGAGTTGTGGTCTTGCCAAGAATTTGAATATTCATTTTAGAATTGCGTGTGCACGCGTATTTTAAGAAATTGATAACCTTATTAGGTACCAATAAGTATCTACTATACATTGAAAGAAGTAACAAACAACTCAATATTATTTTTCCACATTTGTTACACGATAAATATTAAATCGTTGACGATTATTTTGGCTGAGGCGGAACAAAATTAATAAATGCTGCTTTCGACACAAGTCATTAACAAAAAAAAAACCATAATTAAGCCCGCATATCAATAAAGCGGTTGCAACATTCAAGCTACAAAATAGGGCAGAAAATAAGCGTGACCGCATGTAATAAATAAAACCACCGTTAAAACGAAAGCCGTGTACGATATTATTATGATTCCAAACATAATCCTCATAATAAAATGGCCGAGGCCCAAGGCTACGGTGTCCGCAGTGGAAGGGTTAACCACAATTACTTTAGATTGCCTGTAATGGCACCTAACTGTGTAAAATGAAATGACCCTATTAGGTAGAATTGGGCATTTTTCGTCTGGAGAATTTCAGTTCGCTTAAATGTACCTATTTATTACGGAAACAAATAAATTATTTAAGAAGATCCTGCTGTGCTAAACGGCAAAAAATCTGGCCTTCAAAAGTATGCAGAATCGGTAATTTTGTATGAAGGGTGGGCCAAATTTTTTGCCGCTGAGTATATATTTCTGCTGACGCTAATATTGACACATCTGTAACAAATAAAATTGATAGTTTCATACATATTTCGGTCATAGTGACTTCTACGTTCCACCTATAATACACTTGAAATTTGGCACACAAATATGTTCCTTGGGTATTATGGAATAGTACTAAAGTTCGAGCATTTTAGTTCAAAGAGCTCTGATAGCATTTATTTTTTGTTTTAAAGTTTCACTTTATTCGCTCATGGTTTATTAAACATGCATCCGAGACTTTAGAATCCAGTAGAGTAGTGAGGTTTACTCGTGACCACGGCCCCTACAAATTGACTGAAACGTTAAAACGTGAATTTTAAGTCTAGTTCAAATCTTGTTCTATTGTGACTGTTATCAACCGAATTTGGTTGAATAAAACAAGCACATCAGTCACACGTATCGTGCTGTCCTCATAGTTATAACTAATCTTAGCGGATAATTTATTTGTGATAACGCTCCTACTTTGCATCCAGTTCTTCTCTTCTTCACTTTCGAACGTGAAAACATTGTGCTGAATTAATTTGCGCCACCAAAATCGTTAGAGAATCCTTCGTGAGAGTCCCGCCTCTTGATTCCAATCCAAGATCCCACGGTCAATTTGGCTTTAATCAGCTTACCTATTTCTTAAATTTTTACCTCATTTAATTTAATGTAATTTATCAAGAAATTATTCTATTGTATCATAATATCCTACCTACCTACCGTCTATGGTTGTTTAACGTTATTTTTTTTCTATAATAGTATTTTTTATACGGAATGTAGACCGGGATTACCTTCAAGAATCATCTTGTGTATTTAGAGTTGAGAGTTGAGTATGATGACTGAATAATTAGCGGTTGGATATTAATGTTGTTCAGACTCACTGTTAACTGCGTTGATATACCCTGATTCTTGCTTGTCGACTGCGTATAAGTACTTGGGCAATGGCGGTGGGATCTTTCTGTTTTTCACCTTTTTAAGACAGAGAAATTTAATAGCGTGTGACAAAATTTCACCGTTCCGTGCCTAGCTTTACTATCATTCACTTTTGTAGCACTCGGCACGGGTACAGAACGATTTAGAATAAATCTCGTTGAAAACAATCACAATCTGCTTCCATTATCAAATATGTCCCATTTAATTATTGGTGCCTTGGAGCTTGAGCAAGCCTTTGGTGTGGGACGTTACTTGCTCAGATTCGCTGGCTCCGTCCTACGTCAGAGGTTCTGCCAATAAGCCAGGGACTGCCGCCGACCACGCCCAGACCAAGTATTCTAGGCACGATGCCCGGTAGGAGAAATATACGGTTTAGATATTTTTTAATCTACATAAGTAATTGTTATCGTTTCATTTTATACTATATTGTTTGTTTATCAATAACTTGTGTCATTTAAAAATGCTATTTCTTTTACAGTTTCGACGGGCGAGTCAAAGGCCCCACAGCACATTGGGCGGATGACTCTCTAGGCGGCAGAGCAGCGTGGATACCTAGCTCACCGTCGGCACTTCGTCTGAACAAAGTGCTGGCCACCGATCGAGCCCAGTATCGTTGCCGGGTCGACTTCAAAGTGTCGCCAACTAGAAATCATAAGATCGCTTTAGATGTCATTGGTAAGTACTGGTGCTGGTAGCCTTATCATTTCAACAGATAGAATGATAGAAAGAAAGAAGTTATTTAGTGCGAAAAAAACATAAATAATGATGCGTATTAGTAACACAACCATAAGACATAAATTCTTCAGTGTCAATATACCACAAATGGGACTTATTACGCTAAAACACACGAGTAATATTTACCTCGACGTTTCGACCACATTACAGCGGCCGTGGTCACGAAAGCTTAAAATGTTATATAATTTGTTGAATCAGGCGTTACTTTGCGGAGGTCCATATCAATTAACTAAAAGAATTTCTTTGCTCACCCGCGACCTTATGATACCTAAGTTTATTGCGTGTTCATGCAGTTCCTCCACCTACACACTGTAAGAACACACACACAAATCACACGAACCCTTCTATCACCACCACCACAATATACTGACACGTTTCGAACTCAACCAGAGCTCATCTTCAGAGCAACACAACCGTGCACCATACTACCAGATGTTAGACAGAGACTCATAAACCACAACAAACGTTTTAATTTATCACTGTTACTCCCTAAGTACCCACCTATATTTTTACGTTATATAAGTTCTTCAGTTCTTCATAAGTGTTTAATGTTCATTCATGAAATTTGCAAACATATTTTCAGTTTCGTGAAAAAATAACAAGGTAAAACTTACAATAGACTGAAAGTTTATTCCTTAGTTGATTTGTGAAGTAAGAATGCTAGCAATAAGCTAATGCATAAAATAAAATTAAAATTTCAACTACGATTTTGCGAGATTATAAAAAAATACAGAATTCTAATCTCTGCTGATTAAAAATCCTTTAGAAATGTATTGAATAATGTTATAAAAAAATATTAAAATTTTTACCGTACATTACGAAATAACAGAGTAATTGACAATTAAGTCCGGTGGCATATTTTTCTCGTGTTAATCCAGCTCTTTGATGTCACAAATGTAGGCAACTAGGATAGTACCTTTTCTCCTGTTCTTCTACGAAAATATTTTATACACCACCGTTTTGGCACAAACAGTGAGATTTCAATAATAAAATAATATATCAGTAGATAGTCACCTGGACGGGCGTTATGCGGGTTATTTATGTGCTTGTATCGGAACTGAGCCAAATAGCTGCCATGAGGTATCTTGCCAGGGCTCTGTAGCGCCTGATCAGGCTGTACGGATCAGTTAAATCGTTGAATGAAATCGTTAGCAAGTAAGGTAAACGTCCGAGTTGTCGACACGGTACTGCCCAATAGCTGTCATCTCTAAATATTAAAGCAGGTAATACACTGACGAATAGATATTTTATTTAGTTAACACAATATAGGTACCATTTCATAACTTTAATAATAATCAGTGTGTATACTTTCTTATTAATAATAAAACCATAGTTTTTTTAGGGTTCCATGCCTGCATATTTTATAATAATAAGGGTTCTTTTTTTGACAATTTGTCAAGTGTTGAGAAATCTTGTGTGTGTCTTAGTGTAAGTATGTATAAGTATAATACTTATTATGTAAGTAGGTATTTTTGTTATATTACTGCCCCAATACTATTTCTTAGCGCACACATAAGATGTCTCAACATTTCGTAGATTGTTTATATAATTCATAAGAATTATAATTCATAAATTAAATTTGTTTTCTTGAAGGCTCGTTCGTGTTTTCCGCTCTGTACAAATACCTAATGTACTTAAAGGCTGTGCCCTGTCGCTTTAAAACGATACATTTGCGTAATAAATATAAGTGCAACCAAAGGATAGCAAAGTTTTATAGAGCGCATTAAACTCATAAGAGTTATTATACCAATAAAGTTGAAATTGGCTTAACGCCAAAATGCAGAATGTGGATACTGTCAAATGAATAGGGATATATTTCAGGACGCGGCCGAGTGGGCACACTTTTTGTTTGCAAAGTTTCTGCTGACCAAATTAGGGGTCAACGTGCAAGAATAAAAAATAGTAGACGCGAAACTATAAGTCTCGTTATATTATAGTAACACGGCTCTTTATAACAATTCATTATTTACCAATATTAATACTTTAGGTATTCAAGCACGTTTTTGTGTGTGGCTGATAGTTTACTTAGTAGAATTTCCTCCCTAAATTTGTGCATGTATAGGTTTCTAATAACGTAACTATCTGTATACGAGTATGTCTTATAATAAAGACAAAGTCAAAATATCTTTACCTATTCAATTTAGGCTCTAACAAGCAAGCACTTTATGAATGTCAAAAAAAACTACCACCGGTTCGAAAAAACCTCTGTTGAGAAGTATCCGGCAAGAAAATCGACGAGGTATATTTTTTTAAACAGATTTACAATATTATTAATTGATATACCTTTACATCACAAGTATTTCACACAACTTTATTTTTAACACAGTAGGTTCGCTATTTGAAGGGATCGTTAATGCAGATCGGAATTATTTCCAGATATCCCTGTCCATGATATAATCATTAACTTTATAATACGCCTTAGATATTAATGTCTTCTTGACAATAGATCTGAATTTTGTATCCGTTTCATATGTAATATTTTTTGGAATTTTAATATAAAAACGTATGCAATTTCCCAGAAACGACTTTTTGGTTTTAGTCTGTCTGTAAGATGGAACTTTAAGCTTCCCTGTGTTTCTAGTAGCCTTTGGCTTATCAACGTTAGTGGAAAAATCACAAATGTTCTTCCTCACATACATGATTATTTCAAAAACATAAAGATCTTAAAGATTATAATTGAATACATACACACATAGCTACATAAAGTACCTACCTACTCTAGTACTACTAGTAACTGCCCATCGTTTGACATATTATAATGAAAACAGGAAATTCGTATAAAACGCATGAAGCACCATAATAATGGTGGCAATAATAGCCTTATTATGTGGTGCGCTTGAAAAGTCTGAGGTTATTGCATGGAAAACGATTGGCATCTGTCAGCTTAAACAAGTAATGATCGCACAAACAACTAACCCAGCGACTATTCCAAGTTTTTCTGGGTTTTAGAGTTTTACGAGTAAAATTATGACTTATAATCGAACCTCTAAGTATCAGGGTCAGTTTAATAATAATAATTAATAATAAAGCCTTTTATTTTCCAAATACAGGAGTTTCGATACTTATTTTTTTCCTTTACAATTAGCAAGTTGTTGGTATTGTTAGTACCTAATACCTTAGTTTATTTATTTGTGTTAGTACTAGTTTCCGTAGATTTGGACCCCTCTCTGGGTGTAGGCCTCCAGCTTGTTCCAAGTCTCCCTATCTTCCGCTTTTTTCAGCCAGGGCCAGTAATATTATAAATGCGAAAGTTTTTAAGTCTGTTTGTTTGTTACCTCTTCACGTCTAAGCTGCTAATCCGATTTAGATGAAATTTGGTAAACAAATAGTTTGAGTGCCGAGAAAGGACATAAGATAGTTTTTATCCTGGAAAATGATTTGTTGTCCTGGAAAACGAATTCTATGTGGACGGCGTCGCGGGCAACAGCCAGTATAGTCATAATTTCATAATAAGAATACCTACGTTCATTTGAATACACATAAGTCCACCATCTTGCTTGCTAATCATGCCGTGAAGCAGCAGTGCTTGCACTGTTGTGTTTCGGCGTGGAGAGAAGACAGCCGGTGCAGTTACTGGCATTTGAGGTATCCCATCTTAGGCCTCTAGGTTGGCAACGCATCTGCAATACCCCTGGTGTTGCAGATGTTTATGGACGGTGGTGATCTCATACTATCAGGAGACCCACATTCTCGTTTGCCATACAGTCGAATTAAAAAAAAAAGTCGCAAAAATATTAGAATTAAAATTTGCATACCTAACTCAAGCGATTTCTAATTGACATTCGATAGGTTGTTTAATCTGGATCACTGATTTAGCTAACATTGCTTTATTGGCCATGCATAATGTACATTTTCATCAAAATCTGATTAGAGATCACTGAATGATTGACTACCAGAATTTTAATGAGGAACGACCTAGACCGGTCCGCTCTGTACTCGTGGAAATAAATTGCAGGCGATTATATTCCCTGTTACCCGGAAATTGATCGTGGAACTAAAATAATGGCCTGAATAATTAAATTAATTATGTAACAAACTAAATTGAACGTGGAACGTTTGTTGATTTAGTGAGCTTTAGATTTAGCGAATTGAAAATCGAAATAGTCGCAGCAGATTATATTATTATTAGCCGCTACCCGCGACTCCGCCCGCATAAATGTGGTGATCTCTTACCATCAGGAGACACGCTCGTTTGCCATCCAGTCGAATAAAAAAAAAATACAGTTCGTTTATCACTATCCCGCGGGCAATTTTCCGGGATGAAAATTATCCTATGTCCTTCCTTGGGCCTCAAACTATCTGCATACCGAATTAATAATTATAATAAATATCATGGGACACTTGACACCAATTGACCTAGTCCCAAACTAAGCAAAGCTTGTACTATGGATACTAGGCAACGGATAAACATACTTATATAGATAAATACATACTTATATAGATAAATAATATGTATTTAATATTAAACATCCAAGACCCGAGAACAAACATTCGTGTTATTCACACAAATATCTGCCCCGGCCGGGATTGGAACCCAGGACCTCAAGCTTCGTAGTCAGGTTCTCTAACCACTTAGCCATCCGGCCATTTTATCTAAATCGCTGGATTTAGGCATAAAAAGGTTACAAACAAACAAATAAACTAACAAACTTTCGAATTTATATTATCATTGGGATATTAGTGGGATTCTCTTACTATCGTCTTAAACATTCGTGATTTTCACTCATAGTCAAAATACCACTAACGGGACTTATCACGCTAACACATACGAGTAATTTTATGAATTTTATACACACACGGGTAATATTTACCTCGATGTTTCGGCCACATTACAGTGGCCACCACCACCACCACTAGCACCCGAAACGAAACGTCGACGTATATTATATTACTTATATTATTATTATTGTATGTTAAAATAACTCGTGTGTTAGCGTGATAAGTTCCGTTGGTGGTATTTTGAATATGACGTCTTCTTTTTCAAAGTCTTTATCAAGATAGATGTTACCGAAGAAAATTGGGTAACATTTCAAAAATCACAATAACGATGATAAGATTCGGGTCTGGAGTAATTTGCGTCGGGGACGACTAGAAGCCTTTTTATTTTAGCCAATATACGGTCCGCAGAAAAAGTTTAATGTAGGGTAACTCAATTATGGCCGGGCGCCGTGCGTGCCCTACATTTATCACGGGGAATTCACCGGGATCTAACTGTGAGGAAGACTAGCTCATGGAAACAGTTTTAAATATAGGAAAAATGTTGTATAGGTTCTGTAGTAATGTTTACAAGCTTTTCTTTAGCTAGCCGTGTTTATTTGTTTGGGTCAAATCTTGGAAGCTAAATTTGATCCACTTTCAGCGGTCCGATTGACTTGAAATTTGGCATACTTAAGTAAATTTGATGACAGTAGAATAATCTGGTAGTGGCATTGTGGTGGTCCCGCCAGGATTATTTCCGCAGGAGGGAACTCCTCAATGGATAATAGCACAGATTTGAAATTTGTTACGGATATGCAATTTAGAAGACAATTCAAGTACAGTCGACAAAAAGTATAGTCAACAAAAAAGCTTGTATTATAAATGAAATTTTTAACAGAAACTTATTCTCAATGGCTTATTGAGGGACTAACTGGATATTTTGCAGTTATTTACGCTTACAGTATATTTTTTTTATTCGACTGGATGGCAAACGAGCAAGTGGGTCTCCTGATGGTAAGAGATCACCACCGCCCATAAATTTCTGCAACACCAAGGCTATTGTAGATGCGTTGCCAACCTAGACGCCTAAGATGGGATACCTCAAGTGCCAGTAATTTCACCGGCTGTCTTACTCCCCACGCCGAAATACAACAGTGCAAGCACCGCTGCTTCACGGCAGGGTTAGCGAGCAAGATGGTGGTAGCAATCCGGGCGGACCTTGCACAGTACCCCCTGCAAAACCTGCATTAACCTGCATAAACCTGCGTTTGTAAAATTTAATGATCCCCGCAGGAAAACGAATTCTATGCGGACAACAACTAATACATGATATTTCCAGACTAGCCGGCTGTCTGCAACTCCGTCTGCTTCTATGTCCTTTCCTGGACTCAAACTATCTGTATAGGTACCGAACTTCATCTAAATCGGTTCAGTGGTTAAGACGTGAAGAGGTAACAAACAGACAGACTTACAAACTTTCGCATTTATAATATTAGTGGCATGAGATTTTTTATGGAACAAAATTAATTTCTTAATTATGTCTTATAACAAGCAAGCAAGTAGCAAGTTACAGTAACAAGCAATGATGCAACAAGTAATGAGTGTAGCAAGTAATGATGCAGTTCAAACGAATTTCGGAAAACATCGAAGCAGTTAAATGGTACTTGATAACAAAAGAATCGTATTCGAAGGTAGCCATAAAACTGTAGACAAATAATATGTTTTCCGTGTAGCTAATAAAATCAATTCATCGATAGCTGCTGTTTTAAAGTGAAAACAACCGGAATATACCAAACATAGGATAAAAAATCTCAAGCAGAGGATCGTGGGTTCAAACCCCTGCCGCACCTCTGAGTTTTTCGAAGTTCATGTGCGGAATTACATTTGAAATTTACCATGAGCTTTACGGTGAAGGAAAACATCGTGAGGAAACCTGCACAAACCTGCGAAGTAATTCAATGGTGTGTGTGAAGTTCCCAATCCGCACTGGGCCCGCGTGGGAACTACTGCCCAAGCCCTCTCATTTTGAGAGGAGGCCTGTGCCCTGCAGTGGGACGTGTATAGGCTGGGATGATGATGATGATACCAAACATTTCATCTTCCATACCTTACACCTATAAAGCATTGCTGAAACTTTTAATAAGATCGAACTTTGCTCCTCAGACCATAAAACGCAAAGTTCTTAGAAGACCAATTAATCCTAAGTTATAGTAAAAAATACCTCATACTTTTAATAACTGAAAACCTTTAAAACCTTGGACTTTGAAAAGCAATACCTTATTCTTTGGAACTTTTAAGTTGATAGAAGTTTTTAGTTGGCAGCAGTCGCGTCGTGGTGAATGCTTTAAAATTAACGTTTATTTAAATGGGGGATAGTTAAGAGGAAGAAGCGTCTAAAGTGTCATAAAATTACCTTAGTAGCGTCCTATTGATCTTGAAATCAGATAATTTATTGAAACAGGCGTTACTTTGTCCGTCGTTTCTGTAATTGTGTGTAAACTAGTCACTGTCACGAATAAATGTTTTTTTTACTTTGCGGAGGTCCAAATCAATGAACTACAAGCAATGACTTTACTTAATGCTTATGATAGCTATGTCTATGCAAAAAATGCGTGTTACTACCTACAGACAAATCACAAAAACCCAACTATCATCATCACCACAATACACTTACGCGTTTCGAGCGCAATCAGAGTGCATACTCAGAATAACACAATCTTTCACCATGCTGCCAGATGTCAGACTAAACGAATCAAAGCAAACATTTAAATTTGTCAATGTAAATTCCCCAATTACATACCCACTTGTAATTAGACACTAATGATTATATTTCTATTACTATTAAATTTCACAAATATCTGTAATTGTTATTTAAAATAAACAATCAGGATAGGATCATAGATATCTGTTGCATAATATTATAATAAGTTAGCAGAGAGCAAAGCACGGATAAGCTACAGTGTTTCATTATTATACGTGTAAATTATCTAATAGCTCGACAAATAATTGGCTTTAATAAAGATACATAAATTTATCGACCTTGTATCGTTTTTTTTTCACAGAATTACCAGAGAAACCGAAGATATTCGATGAATTAGACAAAGAAGTGATCGGCGTGGCCGGTCCCTACATAGAAGATACCAGTCTCAAACTTACCTGTGTTGTAAGTGGAGGTAAAACTAGCAGACAAGTCATTATTGGTGGTATTGTGTTTATTGTTGCCGTTTATAGTGTGAGCTTCCTCTGAGGCGGAGTAAGTGAAGATGAGCAGTCGACTAAATCACGACTTGTCATTACAAGGAGTGTGGGAGATATTAGTATTTTATGCAACTGTATCGTAATAGGGGTCCTTAAAACACGAGTGTGGACAATATTTTATCTATATCCATATATTAAATCCTCTATCATGTGTTCCGCGAATGACCATTACGATAGAGCCGTGTTCATAATAGAATCCAATATCGTAATGCTGGTCACTACCTATGGTTTTTAAACGCGTAATTGAGGATTTACTATATGGGTGTAGAAAAAGATTTAAACCTAATATTCACTGAATCAAGGGTTACTTTGCGGAGATGCAATCAATAAACATTTTTTTACATTGCTCGTGCAAAACAGCTATGTGTACAGCTATGTATAGTACAAAAATGTGTTTGCATGCAAAAAAATCCGTACTATCCTACTAATAAATGTGAAAGTTTGTGAAGATGTTTGGATGTTTGTTACTCAATCACGTCTAAACAGTTATGAAATTCGGTACACAGGTAGTTTGAGTCCCGGAGAAGGACATAGGATAGTTTTTATCCCGGAAAATTGCATAGTTCCCGCGGGATAGCGATAAACGAATACTACGCGGACGGAGTCGCGGGCAACAGCTAGTTTCATATGGATGAATACGTGTGTCACACAGTTAAAAACAGTAATTTTACTCGAAAGATTGTGCTTATTTTGTATTATTCACCCAGTGATCAAAATTTTCCGAGATGAAATAGGTCAGCTGTGAAAATGAAGAATTCCGTTACAAAAGGGGTCACCCTGAAAAATAACCCCCATTTCTCATGGGTTCCATCTCACCCGATCTACTGCAAGTCAATATATTATTTTGTTGTATAGTAGGTCTCATTTTTTGCTGACAAAATTGTTGTGTTGACGATTAGTCAAAAGTTAATTGATTTTTTTGCAAAATAAATACCGCGTTACATTAGTGTTCATTAATTTAGTTCATTGTGTCTTAAGGGTGGTAAATCAGTTATTACAAACAAGAGTCTATTACAAGTTTAATGAGTCAATGTTCATAATTCCAGCACAGCCCCAGCGACATGCAATGTTTTTTATCACATTTGTGAGTAAAATTGTATTTGCAAGACGAATATTGTAATATTTATATTAATTGTCGATACCATTGGCGCAGCTCGGGAGCTGCTATTGTCAAAGTCAAAGTCAAAATATCTCTATTCAATTTAGGCTATAACAAGCACTTATGAATGTCAAAAAAAATCTACCACCGCTTCGGAAAAACCTCTGTTGAGAAGAATCCGGCAAGAAACTCAACGAGGTATATTTTTTTTAAACAGATTTACAATATTATTAAATAATATCTATACATCACAAGTATTTAACACAACTTTATTTTTAACGAATTGTTTGTGTAGCTTATTATAATACAAGTTATTCCACAGGTAAACCAATGCCCCGTGTTAGATGGTGGCGAGATGACAAGCCAATACAAACGCTGGAGCCTGTCGAAGATGGCTCCAGACTCAGTTTACTTGAACTGAAGATACCTCGTCTCACAAGAAACTACCTGGACGCAGTGTACACTTGCACAGCTGACAACACACTCTTAGTACCCCCACTAAGAGTCAATGTGCAGATACAACTTTATTGTAAGTATCGAATATCCCAGCAAAGGCTTTATTGTCTAAAACTGCATTCACATATTTTTATTCTGTCGTGTTGTGTTGTAATGCTCTCTGTCTCTCTCCCTTGCGACACAACACAAGCCGTCACAACACACTGCGTCAGATAAATTTGAACGCCGGGTGTGGCCTGTATTAAAAGCAAATAATTAAAACAGATCGTACTCGTCAAACTGAACAACATTAGTTCAGCGACTTTTAAAAATAATGGAGTCTTTAGATTTTCCCTTTTTCATACAAATTAAATACTGTAATCAGTGTACACTACCCTAGAACCCAACTGACGGCGCCTGTCACCCTAGGAACATCAAGCATTTTGCTTTACATTGCTTCTTCGAATAAACTTTAAAGTGTAATAAAAATTAAAAAAACGAACTATTTTTTAAAGTTGCTGAACTAATGTTGTTTAGTTTGAAGAGTACGATCTATGTTTTAATTATTTGCTCATACTCACTTACAGGCCACACCCGGTATAAATGTATGAACCGATACCATTCTGATGCGTCACGACACGATTGTGTTGACAATAGATAAATTTGAATGCTGCTTAATGCACTCCGAATCGCAATCTTTTTCACCACTTCTTTCTGTAAAACGGTGTAGGAGGAGGATGGAAAGTGATGGTGAATACAATCACAAACGTCACATTCGAAAATTTGTTGGATAATTGATAAAACAATTTTAATATATTCTGTGCTATGCAACGTACTTAGTCAAATTCGGAAATGACCTTCAAAACGAAACTCCGTACTTCACATAAACACGTAAAAGCTACTAGGTACCTCATAATAAATAATATTCTCGACATAGTAATGAGTCCTTGGGTAAGGAGGTTAAATGTTACGCTTGAGGGGTCAGTAATACGTGTTGACCTTTCGCCTTCGCCTATTTAGACATACGAGTTATGACTTGCCCATTAATTATATTCCAACTTGCTAATAACGCTGGCCAAGTGCTATAATTGTAAACTTGTTTGAGTAGAATGGCTATTTGGGTTAATATTGTAGTTTCTGTGTTGGTAGGGACAGGCTCTTGGGAATAACAACCAAGTTTTTTTTTCTAAAAAAATACGACCAAAATATAAATGGTATCACGTGGTGTTTTGTTTTAACAGGAGCAATCACCTGAAACGAAGTGTTTGTTTAAATAGTCCTTTTCTGTTCAAATTCCTGTTAATTCCATAAAATAAATATCATTTCAACTCCGTGATTTCAGTGATCAATTCAAAAGCGCATAATTAATTAATTATGTAATTAAAAAATCGTAGCTTTCAAACGGAGTAACGATTTGGTTTGATTTACATAAAAGTGTATTTGCATGCGGTATACTTCGTTTTTTAGCATTAGAAACAACGTAAAAGAATCTCGACGAGTCTTTTTATTGAAAAACGTTTTTTAAAAAACAGTAACTATTACTTATCATACTAAAAGAATGTAAATGATCATAATGGCCTTACTTATTGTTACATATTTGCTGTGACTTATTTTTCAAAAGTGTTTTTCAATAAAAAGACACGTCAAGATCGCTTACCTTCTTTCTAATGTTAAAAAAAATAAAGACACGTCACACGTTCTTAGCTATGGTTCACTAAAGTCCCGGCTCAGCAGTGGGACGTTATGGGCAAGGATGATGATGATGGAACATCAAATACCACGCTCAAACGCCACCTCCTTCAATATTCACAGGTGTTTCCCGCTGTGCTAAGCGGCACTATGTCACGCACGTGATATTAGAGCATTTGTCTAACTAACCGCGCGCGACATTATAAGCGGTGACAACCCTGACGGCGCACTACGTCATCTAATACGTGCCTGCTGTGAGATATGAGGATTCTGGATGCGGTTGTAATGTGATAGAGGGCTACAATTTTTATTAGTTACTGCTATGACGGAATGGTCTGTTTTGCCAGTGTTCTTGGAGATTCGCTTCCTTATCTTTATGAGGTTTGGATGTAATGAAATGATAAATAGTTTCGGTATTACTTTATTCACGCTTTAGGGTTCTACTCGTACCTGTATTGGGTCAACTTTCGGTGTATACACCGAAACACACATATGAACGAACATATATGAATCGCAAGCCGTTTATATATATTTTTGTGTCTTTAGACACTTAATTTTTTCTGCCACTTTTTTCTCTGAGAAGGTTAAAATTTACTACGTTCTTTTAAATTTATTTCTATTTACCTAAGGAATTAATTTGGAATGGGCTCTAATGAGTTCGATAAAATTGGCTTATTTGGAGGTGAGAAAACGCAGGCGTTTGAGTTTTAGCTCGAGCAAAGCTCGGTAGCTTCAGATCGCTCTGAAGCGATAAGGCCGCCTATTGGTTACCTTGGAAAAACTCCATATACCTGTGTTTTCTCTACTGCTTACTATGTGTTGGTGTTCAATAAAGAGTTATTGTATTGTATTGTAGCCTAGGTACTTCTAACGAATACAAAATACACACAAGTAAACATTAGTTTTAGTGTAACCAATGAGGCCAATACCTGTCATAAAACATTTTAGCACAAACCAAAACTACTTAAATAAGTAAAAGTAGGTAGTGTGATTTGCATGAGCGGCAATAAAGTATGTAATCGTAGTACAAACAAAATAATAATTTAATTGTTATGCATGTTTTATTACTGGTCATGAAAAAATGAACTGTTAAAAACACCGCCAGTGCCACTCAGTATCTTCCCGCTGAAATCTCTACAATCTCACGTACCCCGAAATAGTTTCACCCAGTTCCACGTTCCAACGAAATGGGGGAAAGTTTCATAAAGCCCGCTTAACCTGCCGACAACCGCTCATTCAGTGTTATTGCAAAACTGAGTCCACATAAAACCGAGCGATTAACATAGATCATGCGCCCCCGTCTGCGCCACGGCTTACCTGATATGACGGCTTGTGGCTACAAAATTCTTTTGTGTCAGTGAGGACGCAGCGAAGCAACCATTAGTTTTTATTTGCGCGCATTGTCCCACACCATTCCACCGTTGGCAGATAGGAAATTATTTTCCATTATAATACATAACACCATCCATTCTGCTCACAGTTAGCTTTTAAGCTAAAATGTTATGATTTTAGTCCGAGCGTTTAATTAAAAAGCTTTAGTTTCACATTGTTGCTTTGTGTTAGTCCGCTGCTTTGGCGGGGCGCGAATTTTTCCTCAACGCTGCGTTAGTCTTTATTCAGGAAAAATCAACGTAAGGCTTTTAAGGGTTAGGTAACTACTCTTTGTAGTTACAAACATGTAGATGAGTCTGTAAGTTTTTATTTAAGCCTGCACTATATTTCTTTCGAATCGGTTCGTTCATTTTCGGACCCTCTCTCTTCTTCTTCTTCTTCTTCTCAGCCTTCTTCTACCTAATCCAGTTGCTGCCCGCCACCTAACACCACCCCCACCTTTTGAACCCTAACAAACATAAACAACAAATGTAGTTACAACTTTTACTAATAGTACCAAAACTAAGTCAAATAAGGTACCTAAACTCTGAATCACAAAAATTTTATAACAAAAAATTTAACCGACTATAAAAAACCATGAAAATAATTTTCTACCAGTCTGAAGTCGGTCGGTGCCTCAGCACGAGCTAGCAGGAGTGGACCTATAGTCATCTACCTCAATTACGCACTTTATATTGGGCTTCAATCACTCCTGCTGGCTCGTGCTGAGGCACCGACCGACTTCAGACTGGTAGAAAATACAACCGAATTGATAACCTCCTCCTTTTTTTTGAAGTCGGTTAAAAATTGAGTTCTTCATCCTCATTTAATTCCGAATTTTTGTTCTCAGTGCGGCCACTGCTAGTGGAAATTCTGGCGAGAGAACAGCCTCTCTCGGTGGGCCAAGAAGCTGAGCTGGCCTGCAGAGCGGTGGGCGCGCGACCGCCTGCTATTATCACTTGGTGGTTAGATGGAAAGCAGATGGCTGCAGCTGAGCCCCAAAAGGTAAACTAGGGCTTAGTTTAGTTACAGAGCTAATATTATGCCGATAATTTCACTGGGTATCCTTGTTTTCTACATCTGACTCAGCACCTCAAGCAATGCTGCTTTGCGGTAGCCTTGCTCGTCCGCTATTAAAACGTAGCGTCACGTTGAGTAGCCGAGGAGCAAAGCAAAAAGATAATACTTAATTGATGTGACGTTCGCAAATAAAGCTTGAATCTAAATAACTCAACCGCTCAACGTCTTCTAAATAGACCGAAACTAGTGAGACCGTTCCCGATTTAATCGTGAGACGAATTATTTAAAGCTTATAGTGATAATAAAATTAATAATTATCTATTGTTTATTTGTTTTAGAATTCTGAGGATAGTAACGAGACAGTATCTTTTTTGAGATGGACGCCTCGTATGGAACACGACGGCAGGATTCTGACATGCAGAGCAACCCACTCAACTTTAGAACACGTTACGTTAGAAACTACTAAGTTACTCAGTTTACATTGTAAGTACTCGTATATCAAACTGTTACAAGATTTCTGTTAGCGACGTTCGCTAAGACGGTGATTTTAGGAGGGCGCACCCAAAAGGCTTCTTCCTAGAAGTTGAGCTTGTATAACGATTGGTTCCAATAATCAAGCTATAGATAGATTTCCTTGGCAATCGATCGGTTAGACGACCAGATGGCTTACTAGGTGAGGTCATGACCACGAGACCACAAGGTTTCGAGTTCATCATCCCTGACCGTCGATTACTATACAAGTACGGTATACGTAGTACCCACGGGATATGTTCATCCTAGTTGAACCTCATAATAACTATAAACAATTTATTATACACACAATTTGTTCAATTTCCGTTAACTTCGACAGACGTCTCAGTTCATTGAAATAAACTACCTGATAATTAACTTTTGATCAAAACGTAAAAAGTTTTTTTTTAAATAGAAATCTGAGAATAGAATAATGATAATATAATGAATGAATAATTTGACGACCGGATGGCCAATTCGTTAGAGAACCTGACTACGAAGCTTGAGGTCCTGGGTTCGATTCCCGGCAGGCAGCTATTTGTATGAATAATACGAATGTTTATTCTCGGGTCTTGGATGTTTAATATGTATTTAAGTATGTATTTATCTATATAAGTATGTTTATCCGTTGCCTAGTATCCATAGTACAAGCTTTGCTTAGTTTGGGACTAGAACAATTGGTGTCAGTGTCCCATGATAATGAATAGAAATTTGAGAATAGAAATCTTTTTTTCATGCATGTAATAACTTCACAGTCATTGTTAATATTCAAATCGTAAAATAAACAAACATGTCGAGTGAAATTGACGTGACACATTTCCTTTGACCTTTTGCTAAATATATGTCAATTAACAACGTATTAGTTACAGCCTTAAATAAGAAACGTCATAAATTAAGGACATTTACACTCTTTAACTACTAATAATGAACTATCTTAATTCTTGATTACCTCTTAAACAGTAAGATCAAGTCGTTGGCGTCTTGGAGAAATTAATTTTATTTGAGTTTGAATGTCCTCTTAAAGTTAAGGGAAATCAAAAATAACACGGTGTACAGTCAAACAAATTGAATCATGACCCAGGGTGGAACCCTTTAATAATCAATTTCACTATGATTTCATTGAAAAAAGTATGAGATGTCAACATGACATTAGTAACAAAGGTTCCACCAGGTTTACATTAATATTTATTAATTTTAACGTACCGAAGAGCACAGATCAGCGTGTATTCTTTGAAGTGAATAAAATATCGAGAGATCTAATAAATTGTTTTGTTGACAGATATGCCTATAGTCGTCCTACAGTTAGGTTCTAAGTTGAACCCTAATGATATAGAAGAGGGAGACGACGTATATTTCGACTGTGTAGTTCGTGCTCATCCACAAGCTTATAAAGTTGTGTGGGAACACAACGTAAGTATCTACTTTGTGTATACAATTTAACTTTTATCTGTAAACGACTATGATAAGTATTAAACAGTTTGACTATTCTTTGTACTAAAGTATAGAAAAACGTATAAATATACAAACCAGTGTCGATGATAGAAGTGTTAGGCTCCTCATTGAGACAGTAACAATCCTATTTATGTAGATTATCTGTATCAGAAAGCCGTAGGTGTTGATATAGACTTCAAAGTTCAATATCTCAAAAACGGCTGAATCGATTTCGATAAAACATGTCAAAGAACCATCGCTAGAAATCCTGCTTTCAAATAAAAAACCCGCAATCAAATTGGTTTACTCGTTTAAGAGCTACGGTGCCACAGACAGACACACACACACACAGACACACTGACATACAGACACATAGACACACATAGCGGTCAAACTTATAACACCTCTTTTTTTGCGTGGGGGGTCAAAAAAGATGGTAACTAGTTGTAATGTAGATAGTAAATAAACCTAACCTAACCAACAAAACTTGGAAAACCCCCGACTTTGTTACTTCAAAGTTCAATATCTCAAAAACGGCTGAACCGATTTTGATAAAACATGTCTAAGAACCATCGCTAAAAAACCTGCTTTCAATTAAAAAAACGCATTCAAATCCGTCCACCCGTTTAAGAGCTACTGTGCCACAGACAGACAGACAGACACACACAGACATACAGACACACATACTCGTAGCGGTCAAACTTATAGCACCCCTCTTTTAGCGTCGGGGGTTTAAAATTAAGACTGATTAAAATTACAAATGACTTACTTGACATATATTTTTTATCACGTGACTGAGCAACTGACATTAGGGCGACAACTAGCTGTATGAAGTTAGTCCATCCAGACGAACGCCCCGCGTACAGTCAAGGAAACAGAATAACGTACCAGGGTGCAACCTTTTAATAATCAATTTCGCTTTGATTTCTTTGGAAAATTTATGGAATGTCAACATGACATTGGTAGCACCTATTGGTAGTAACTTTGACTAGAATAATGCCTTCATGAATATTTTGTCAACATTTTTGAACTGACAAAATTTGAGTAGCAAGATTGTACAAAGAGAATTAACATTATCAATCTTAAATAGCTTTAATGTTCTTGGAACTGTTTTCTCTTAAATATTATATAAGCAGAGAGCTCTTTGCATTATTCTATTTTATTTCTAAGCCCTTAATATTGTCGCTGTAGGACAAAGATCAAGTTCTCTACTCTCCAGAGGACAATGAATTCTTCTTGTTTTAGATACTCGAAACTATTTTTACTAAGCATCTGTTTAACGTTCATTACCATCATCATATCAGCCATAGGACGTCCACTGTTGGACATAAGCCTCTCCCATAGACCTCCAGTTGCCTCGGTTGGAGGCGGCTTGCATCCACCGTGAACCCGCGACTTTAACCAGGTCATCCATCCATCTCGTTCGTGCTCAGTTTAAAATTTAAATAAATGATGAGGCGAAATAAGTAACTTATGACAACTCTTGAATATTTGCACTTCTACTGACAGTAACTATTTTTGAATAGGTATGTAGCACAAGTATGTAGTATATGAGTAGTTGCTTCCATAGTGTTTAGGTATACATATACACAAATAACCTAACCAATAAAAAGTTGGAAAACCCAAGCTTTGTCACTTCAAAGTTCAATATCTCAAAAACGGCTGAACCAATTTTGATGAAACGTGTCTAAGAATCATTGCTAGAAACCCTGCTTTCAAATAAATAAAACCGGATTTAAATGGGTCCAACCGTTTAAGAGCTACGGTGCCACAGACAGACACACACATAGCGGTCAAACTTAAAAAAATAACGTCGATAATGGTGAAGCGTCTAGCTTCATATTTGGTCGTTGTTTTACGGCGGTTTTACTTTAACGGCTATTTCCTATGACGGCCGAATAGATAAGTTGTCAGTGACTGACTACGAAGAGGTTGCGGGTTCAATCCCCATGACAGGCAAATATTTATTTTTTGGTGATGAATACGAATTTTTGTAATTGAGTCTTGGATGTTCGTATTTAAGTATATATTTAACTATTATATTATGTATCTCTATCCGTTGTCTAGCACCCATAGTACAGTCGCGTCGCGGAATGAAAAGGTTGATCACTTTAAGGTCTGTTTTTGCTTGCTCAGTATATAGGTAGAGTCATTCACGATGACGCGTATTCGTGGATGGCACTAGGTATAACTGCTTTATCGATCGAGTATGACATATTCTGTCATAATGTCATCCAAAAAGGTAGCATGTGCTGGCAACTAAAAATAGTAGATTTATGAACAAGGGTTGTAAGTGATCAATTACACCCAAGATATTTAGGCGCACGAGCAAGCAAAGCGAGCGAGGGTGCTTATAGTTCACGAGTGTAATTGATCATTTACACTCGAGTTGAACACCCTACTTTTCATCAAAAATGCGAGGAAATAAAGAAAAACCGTTATAAATGTATACGCAATTTGTAACAGAGCGGAAGTAAATTTATCGCGCCAAACCGTCTTTTTTTTAATGGCCTCGCACTCTTTGGCTTTGGCACATTCAGCCAGCACTGACTGGCCAGCAGTATTATGCCAGCATGGAGGTTTGGAGGTAAGTATATTGTGAATACAAAGGAGCACCATTCGATTTTTAAATTTACTTACATCCCTAAAGATGTAAAACGAATTTACAACACGGATTTCAAGTTAAATGCAACCTACTTTCAGATCTTAAGTGATGAAAAAGAATTTAACTATTTGAAAACTGGTCAACCTTTTCATTCCGCCACTTTACTTAGTTTGAGGCTAGGTCAATGAAATTGGTGTAATTAGTCCCAAGATATTGTTGTTATTATTTAAATCTGAACATTTTCTTTTAGGGTCAAATATTAACACACAATCAGCGGACAGGCGTGATAGCCAATTCAGCGCATCTAGCAGTCCAACGTGTCTCCAGGGAGAGTGCGGGCAAGTACGTGTGCACCGCTTCCAACGTGGAGGGCGATGGTCGATCTGCTCCTGTCAACCTGCAGATCATATGTGAGTACTCATGCTTAACAATTTATTGAATCAGGCGTTATTTGCGGAGGTCCATATCAATGAACTAAAAGAATTTCCTTGCTCACCCGCGACCTTACGATAGCTAAGCTTATGCAAAATATGCGTGTTCATGCAGGTCCTCCACCTCCACACTGTAAGAACACACACAAATCACACAAACCCATTTATCACCACCACCACACTACACTGACGCGTTTCGAACTCAACCAGAGCTTATCTTCAGAGTGACACAACCTAACAACAACAACTCTAACAACTCTACTACGTTTATGCAAGAAATTGTGTTCATGCAGTTCCTCCACCTCCACACTGTAACAGTGTTGTATACCCATCTATCACCACCACCCATTTTCAGAGCACCATAGCAAATTTTAGCATTTTGCATAAACGTAGCTCTCTATGATAAGTTCGCGGGTGAGCAATGTAATTGTTTAAGTTCATTAATAATGTTTACCCACGGCATCGAACGCTAAAATCATTAAATCCAGTAGTCGAATTGAAATTCCTGGATTTTACAAAAATCCCGTAGGAGTTCCTGAAAAATTACATCCTGGTCTTTATTGACGTTGCATTATAAACAAAAGTGCCAAATTGGGACTCTATACACAGTGGTTGTTGTTTCGAGATTTTGGATTCCATATATTTTGACAAATTCCACATTATGTTGCAATCAAACTAGTTTGCAAACTGAACTCTCAACTAATATAATAATTTGCACGATAAATTTGTACACACTACATCAGAATAAGCTACGCCAAGTTGAACGCGAAAAAAAATAACAAAAGATAGTTAAACAGATATTTGTTTCTAAGTAAAGCGATTTTTGCTCGCTCGCTAGAGCTACCTAAAAAAGTTAGACTCTAAGTTAGCCGCAAAACTAAACTAGACTAACTTCACTCAATGGAGAGTTCCGGGCTGCAGATGCGGGATCGATTTCTTAAGTTGGTGTGCACTCAGACAACTTGGTGTTGAAGAATACCGCATGTCGAGGTTATACTGTATATTCGATCATCAACATCAGCGGCAAGACGTCTACTGTTGAACAACGACCCCCCTTAAACGCCACAATTAACTTTGACTCGCCGCTCATATCCACCGGTTGCCAGTAAAGCCCCATTTAGACCATTCAAGAACTTGCATACAAGTTGCATTACATCGCAGATTATTCAGGGGCAATGAATACAGTTGATCAACCAAATACCGCAATGTAGTGAAACTTGCATGGAAGTTCTCGCATTCTTTAGTCAACACAGTGTGAGACCTGCCAACGCTTCGTCTTCGGGTTCTTGATCGCCACTCGAAGACCTTTCTTCCCTAACGGTTATCTGTTCTTCAAGCGATGTAGTCCGCCCGTGCCACTTCAACTTGCATATTCTTCGAACTCGGTGACTTTAGTTATTTGGCGAATTTCCATCGACTGTATATTAAGTTGATTGAATGATTTTTGCGATTTATAACCAAAACATTTTGTAAAATTACTAGCTACTCGTTTCGGCTTCGCACGGATGGAACTTGGATAAATAATGGTGAAATATTAAAAAGGGTGTATAATCAAAAGCACTTCACATTTTCCACCTCCGTTTCCCTAGAATTACACTCGCGTAAAATCGAAGTGCGTCACTAAGATATACATTCTATATCTATAAAACTTTTGTGAAGCCGCATCAAAATCCGTTAAGTACTTGAAAAGATCTAAGCGTACATAGGTACATACTTACGGAGGTAATTACAGACAATTAGAAGTGAAAATCCTCGAATATAATTTTAGAACAACATCAAACAAAAAATATTCCAATATACCTAAAACTTAAGCTGCTTAACGTCGACAACTTGACCACGTCTATTTCAGGAATCGTTTTCATCCCAATGAAATATTTAAGCTCCAATTAATTCTTTAAATTGGGCAGTATTTACAAAAGCCGATTCGAACAGTTCGATTTTTGAGAATTAATGCTACATTCTGGGGTAATCATAAATTTAAAGCAATATTTCACGTGAAAAACTCTTTTTCGATTCCCGTTATCAATAGCACTCCCATGAATAAAGCGCAGATTTTAAGCTATATTTATTAAAGGCAGCTCCCCGCAGTAAAATATTATGATAAATATTTAAGGCGAGCGTCCACTGAAACTGCGAGAAACAGTATTTAACGACCCAAGGGAAATTATATTTTATCACCTCTGTTCTACAACGTTTATAATCCCTTCAGTAGGTAATTTCGGAGTGCTCAGCCAAATAATTTAATAAGCACCCACGGTATTAATTAATAAACAAACAAAGAGTTACTCGTGGTGTGTGAAAATTTAGGTTTTATCTCAGAAGCAAGGAGAGCTAGAAAATATAATATGTGCAATGAGCGGAAAGAATATTTTAATGTTTATTTGGGCACAAACGGTACAGTTTAACTTTAGATCAAACAACCTTATATCTAACATTAACCAATACAGGAAACCGAAGTAGCTAAGAATAACGCCTATCTTTAAGTTTTCCTTTCCTGTTTAGGTTAGCTTGAAAAGATCCCTTTTAGGGATAAGTTCGCCTTTGTACTCTTTTGTTTTGTTGTTTTCTTTTTGTATTATTTTTGTGTTTTATGTACAATAAAGTATTTACATACATACATACATACATAACGTACTTACGCGCAGGACAATAAATAATAATATTATAATAATATTAGGAATAGAAATATTATCATGTGTATTTTCTCACAGAATCGACATCGCTGGTTAAAGCCTCTCCCGCGTGAAAATACTTTTTTATTTATTTATAGATTTTCGTTGATTACGTCTAGATTACGGTATTCACCAAAGAAATGTTATCTTTTTTGAACGGCCGTCTCCGCAATGATCCATTTTTGAGCATTTTTCAACTTTATTGCGGATTAAACTATGAAAATACATACAATTTAATAAACATATGACTTTTTAGCCAATGTGCGATAACTAGCGTGTCATTTAAAAAAACCGGTGTATTTATTTAATTTAATACTTATTTTTTAACACAGCCTCTTACGTGGATGTGGAATTTTCGTGGCCTATGCAAGCTTTGGCCTCTCAAGCAGAGGAACGTGAGTTCTCCCCGCTCGCACCTCTGAGTTTTTCCAAATTCATGTGCAAAGTTACATTTGAAATTTACCACGAGCTTCACGTTGAAGGAAAACATCGTGAGGAAACCTGCACAAACCTACGAAGTAATTCAATGGTGTGTGTGACGTTCCCAATCCGCATTGGGCTCGTGTAGGAACTATGATCCAAGCCATAGCACCCTGGGAGGAGGCCTGTCAGCAATGGGAGGTGAATGGGCTGGGATGATGATGTTGATGAAGTTGAATAAAAGAGAAAAAAAACTAGTAAGTACATAACAAGAACAACATGTATTGTTATTATTATTTATTCTACAAATCTGAAAGTCATTCGTGGCACTAAGTCACTTCGCACCAAACACGTCATATGTATACGGTGTGAAGCCAAACACGCCATTGCTATTCCTGTAGCAAATTGAATGCACATGCACCTAGCGCATGACTTGCAAATGGAAGCAATACAGCACGAGATACACTTTGATTGTCAATACCATCCGGCTTGCTTTGCACACAAGTTGGTGTAACTAATATTAAGCTTTGTGAGGAGTTAATGGACAAAGTGCAACTATATCGAAAGCTATCTTGCGGTAAAACGATTTATATTGGGATAAACTGGCGGATTATAAATGCTTTCTTTAATTATAGGTAACTTCAATTATTAAAGATATTTTACCAATATCTCTTCTTCTTCAACTTAAGAGTTATACTCTTGTCGGTGGAGTATCTTCCACACATCCCTCCTTTGAGCCATCCTCTTGACCTCTTGATACGACGCGACGCCAACTTTCTCCTTTATCTGATCGATGTAGCTGCGCCTAGGTCGACCTCTTCCTCTCTTCCCCTCGATCTTTCCTTCCAAAATTATTTTGAAGAAGTCGTCGTGTCGTATCAAATGTCGTGTCGTATGTACCAATATACTCTTAAATAATTTCAATACGTCTTTCCACAAAAAAAAACGGCCGAGTGAACCCTTAAGGTCCTTTCCACCGGCGAGGCGAGACGAGAATTGAAATTTGTCGGCGCCCGCGACGGCTCGCGGCGGGCGCGCGAGCATGCATACCAAATTTCAATTCTCGTCTCGCCTCGTCTCGTCTCGCCTCTCCGGTGGAAAATCACCATTACACGCGGGTAGGTCTGCTACCGCACATCTATCTAATACCTTTAAACGAACAATTCTTGTATATACACATATATATTTCGGGGATCTCGGAAATGGCTCCAATGATTTCGATGAAATTTGATACATATGTAGACGTTTTCGGGGATGAAAAATCGATCTAGCTTTGTCATATTTCTGGGAAAACGCTGCAAGTTACAGAGTTTTAGCCCGAACGCAGCCCGGTGGCCAAGGTACTATGCTATCTAGTAATTTGGCTTTAATAAAAAAACTGCTAAAAAAATATGATTCTCAGGTGCTATAACTAAATAGTAGATTGTATCATAGAGGAGCGAAATTTTATTCATTATGGTGAGGGTGATTTGTTCTCAATTCAGAGAGCAGCGATTGTTTCTAATAAGTTGTTTATTTATATATTTATGTATATACCGCGCATCAATCGGCCTTTCCTTAGGTACCTGGCGATAACCTGATCCTGATTCATTCAATATCAGCTCACAATATCTTTGCTCGTGTTGTGGAACACCTTGACAAACCAAACGTCGATTTTCATAGAAATGGAATAAAAATACGAGTACAATCCTGTTTTAAAATAAAACAAGCACAAATCACAGAATGATGGCAATCTGGATTCGGTTCTCGGTTTTACTTAGCTTATTTTTTTCTATATTTTTGCTGTATTTTAGTAATGCAGTATAGGTAATCGAAAGGGGAATAATTTGTAATATGCCCTTTGCATCTTACCGGAAAGAAGGCGAGCTCATCAAGGGGAAATTTTGATAATGATTTAGTCTTCGTAATTTGAGTACCATTGAAGTAAAAACTATCCTGAAAATAACCTAAATATTTATACAATTCGCATAAGTCCTGTCCCTGCGGAAGCATGCCCATAAGGCTGGCTGGATTATGATGTCAATAGGTACGTTGAGCGAAAAATGCGCCAGCCCTATGATCATGATCATGGGTATTTTTTTTAATTAACCGAAAGGTTGAGTTGAGCGTCGATTTGTATGGTATATTAATCAATCATTCAGGCACTTTTTCTTTTCTTTTATACAGATAAACCAGTATGCAAGAACAAAGCGCCAGCGCTAGTCGGCGCGGCGCTCAACGAGGTGGCACGGGTGACGTGCGAAGTGGACGCCTTCCCGCCACCGAAGAATTTCCAGTGGACGCTGAACAACTCCATGGGGACCACGGAGCTGGAACCGGTGAGTGAACTACGTTAATGGGCTATGTCGGAATAAATCTGACCAGACATAGGCATCCAAGGGGCAACATTTTACGACGGGTAGGGAGTTCCTATATCAAATGATATTGCAACGGATAACTCACGTCTTAAACCGAGTTTAGCTCGACATGTTTCGGGCTATTTCGTAGCCCTTCTTCTCAGGAGCACGCGGCTCGGCGGCTGAAATAGCCCGAAACATGTCGAGCTAAACTCGGTTTAAGACGTGAGTTATCCGTTGCAATATCATTTAATATGAGTGAGTCTCACGGTAGTTTCATGTTCAAAAGTTCATATATCGACAAACGCCACTAGCATTGTGTATTGTTTTGTAAGAATGAGTATGAAGTAAATACATAGCATATTTTTAATGATGGCTAGGTTATAGCTAGGGTGTAATATTGCACTATGAAATATTTAATAATTATCTCGTTATTTTTTTTTTTTCACTTTTAATAAAAACGTATTTTACAAGCAAAACTTGGAGTGATCAGAAGTATATAGAACAAGCATCGATAGTTGAGTTTACCGATATACATAAGAATAAGAACTCCCTATGTGTCATAAAATTTCCCCCTGATTTCTCTATGTCTGAATTAGACACATAAATATTGTAACATTTACCTGAGCCTTTGGTCACGCAGACCATTAGGTTTGGCAGTTGAGTTCAAGGATTTTACTAAAATTCCTTTGGAAATTCCCCACAAACTTCATCACGTTTTCATTAATGGTGCATGGTCAAAAAAATAGTACCAATGTCATGCAACTCTTAGGGATTTTTTATATTTATTTATTTTACGTAACGCACTTCCCGATTCCGTGAAAATATTGGAATAAAAGATAGCCTATGTGTTGTTACAAAGATCCTTCTATTTTCATACCCAAATGTATCAAAATCCGTCCAGCTATTTTAAAGTGAAAGAGTAACAATCACCCTCACGCGTTCAGTCACAAACTGGAGTTACAATTTTAGCGGGGCCGATTTTGGTAAAATAAAATATTACACCTAAGAGAACTTTTTTAATACCTTAAATGTAAACGGTAATAAACTACTTTATTATAAAAACTGGAACACAAATTACTTAGCAATATTTATGAAGCACGATAAAAGCTAGTTATCATATAAATTTAATCAGGCATTCGTGCTACCATAGCTATAGTATACATAGGTACTAGAAATTATCTGCACAATATAGATAAGACAGAATTATGGTCACCGAGCACACCACACTTTGCATCCTGCGCATAAATTATTTAAATCTTGCAAATACACTGACACTTATCTTGTCTTCAGGCGAAATTCACGATAAACAACGGACAATCCATTCTTACATACACCCCTACTTTGGAAGGCGACTACGGGTCTCTATCATGCAGGGCCACGAACTTGGCTGGGCAGCAAATAGAACCTTGTCGCTATACTCTCCTGCCGGCGGTTCGGCCAGATCCACCTTTCAACTGTTCTTCTTTAAATCTGACAGAAGATTCCGTGGAGCTGCGATGCATGGCAGGTAAGTTTTATTTTCCCAAACAGATATCTTTGTTTATTTTTTTTTGCTGACTGGCGTTCCATTGGGTGTAAACACTTGCATTTTCATCTAAACTACATAATAATACTCGTACTTAGTTTCAAGTCGATGCCATTAACCGTTGAAGAGCTCTATCCTGGCCGGTCCACCAGAATTTAACTACCAGATTATTATAGTGTCGCCGAACTTACATCATCCCAGCCTATATACGTCCCACTGCTGGGCACAGGCCTCCTGTCAGAACAAGAGGGCTTGGGCCATAGTTCCCACGCGGGCCCAGTGCGGATTGGGAACTTCGCACGCATCATTGAATCGCTTCGCAGGTTTGTGCAGGTTTCCTCACGATGTTTTCCTTCACCGCAAAGCTAGTGGTAAATTTCAAATGTAATTCCGCACATGAATTTCGAAAAACTCAGAGGTGCGAGCCGGGGTTCGAACCCACGACCCTCTGCTTGAGAGGCGATAGGTCAAACCACTAGGCCACCACGGCTACTTACATAACCATACCAAATTTCAGCTGAATGGGAAACCCTTAAAATTCCAGGACGTATACACATCCACGTGAAGTTAAAAGCTTTTAAAAAGCTTGTGACAAAATAAAATGAAATTTTATTTTCACAACTATGTATTGTGGTCAATAATTGACACAAAAACAGAAAGCTCGTACACGTTATGTGGAATTTTTGATTCAAAACGATCTTTTCCTATTGCAGTTAACGTTGCATACCAATTGCAGCCAATTTCCAACCGTGTATAAGCACTGATCGAACGCAAATCTACTCAATTAAATCAATTTAACGATCGAGCAGTCGAAATAGTAAAATCAAATTTTACACTATGAGGTCAGACTAAATTGGAAAATAGAACCGCTGTTCAATATTGAAAGTAAATCGTTCAATTCAATTAAAACTGAAATGTGTTAGAGCTGAACTGTTCTAGGTTAAAGTTAGCTAATAAAGCTTTGCACCGCTCTCATGTTTTAAGGGTTGAGAGTCAATTTTAGAGTCGTTAACCATATAAATAAATAAAGAGCGTCCATTTTTACTCATTGCAAAATGTTATGTCTTTGTTTATTGTTATGTAAATAAGAAAAATAAAATAACCAAGAAAGAAGAATACACATTCAGACGAAATCTTTAAAAGAAAATTGAAATAGAAATTAAGAAAAAAAAATCAACAAATGATTAATTAGGACTGACTGAGAAAACTTCTGTTATGATATGAAAAAATGTCCGTCGAAACGACTGCAATTAATTGACTGTTGCACAACAAATAGTTTCATACTAGTTTTAAGTGCCAGTGTCCTTTGAACTCATTCAAATTAAATTTAAGCACAGTTACACAAAGCATTTTCGCTCATCTTTTTCTGTTTGGATACTATGAGTGGAATTCTCTACTTGCGTCTCTGATCTCTAAATATTAAAATCATGTGGTCATCATCATCATCATATCAGCCGTAGAAATTTTACTGTCCGCCATAGACCTCCAGTTGCTTGGGCTGGAAGCACGGCTTTAACCAGGTGATCCGTCTATATCATTGGTGGACGTCCTACACGTACACATAAAATTACAATCTGGCAATCCTCAAATCGAGGTTAAAGAAATCTATTAGGCGAGAAAATTCTATCTTAGAACGCCTCACACGCACGTCATAGATAGATACGTAATACATGTAACGAAAATACAAACTGAAACATCATCCAACAGAAAAAAAACAGAAAAAGAGACCAGCCCTGGGAATCGAACCCAGGTCCTCAGCATTCTAGGCTGCGTGCTATACCTCTACACCACCACTGGACAGGAGTCTAGACACAAATATCTCCCATGCACCACACATTTCAGTTTGCTTTTTTCTTAGTCACTTAAGCAGCTCTCTGCTGCTCTCTTTTTCTGGGTTTTTTCTGCGCATCCATGTTTCAGTTTGTATTTTCGTTGGATTTCACAGGAAGACCGTAAAAGTAACAAATTTGGAGTTGAAGTAAAAAATACAAAAATACTTCAAAAATCAATCGTAATACGTGTACATTTTTCTCTAGGTTACGACGGCGGTCTCCACACAATTTACTTCGTTGAAGCATGGGAGCAAGGCTTGCTTATAGCCAACGCTTCAGCTGTTATGCCTATGTGGAAATTGCGAGGTCTTGGCCCTGGGAAGACTGTAAAGCTAATATTCTACGCCAACAATGCCAGAGGACGGTCGGAGATGGCCACGTTGAAAATCTATACGCCGTCCAGCCTAGCGTTGCATACTGGTTAGTAAAAGTAGTCCTTAGTTATAAGTAATGATCTATTGATATAAATGTAATTCTCTGTGATATTGGTTGATCGTAAATACTGCAGATTAGTTATTTTATGTTAGGATTATTTCACAACAATATACTTTTAAAGTTGAAAGTTTCTGAAAATAAAATAACAGCAAATGACCTTTATAATGTTTTATCCATTAAATTTATAAATTATTTTTAATGTGGTAATTAGAAGCTCCCGTTTTGTTAATTCTCAAATTTGATATTATACTCCTTAAAAGTTTTCGAATGTATGTGAGTATTTTTACTAAGAAAATAAACAAAGATAATATTTTTTTTCTAATTAACACACGTGTGTGAAATGTATAATCATTTTGTATGTTTTGTCACGAAAAACACTATCAAATCTTGCAACGAATATCTCCTTTTATCTCGTTATTCTAACGTCATGTTAACAATATTGCGTTTGTCCAAAACAGAAGCGAAAACCACAAACAGCCACGGCATGGAGGCGGGATGGGCTTTAGGCATAGTAGCGGGGACCCTGGGTACACTGATTGTGGTCACCATCATTGCCCTTTTGGCGAGGAGGAGGCACCATCGACCCATGCAGTATGAAGGTAAATGTACAAGATATTTAGAAATGGAGCGTTTGCGTGTTCTTGCCTGTATTTAAGTAGGGTCGATTTATCTATTGTGCACTCGGTCTGTCTGCAGATGTCTCTATTGTTTTTGATCCTAATCCATTGTTATATAGGTACCAATAAATATTATATATTATAAATGCGAAAGTAATTGTTTGTATGGGTTTACTAATGTTTCGGCGAATAACGTTTGGCAACCTGTTTCATTTCGCAACTTTTCATTTCCCAACTGTTTAATATTTCTGAAATTGTAAATATTTCAGGGTTTTTATAAAACTAACCTAACCTAACCTAAAGGGTTCTACACGATGGCCCTGAAATAAATCCTGAAATATTTACAGTTTAAGAGTTTGTGAAATGAGAAGTTGCGAAATGAAACAGGTTGCCAAACGTTACGTTGCGAAAAGGCAGTACTCGGTTTGTATGCCCTTCTGTTTGTTTCACCTACGCCGTTACCTAAATCGCTGGATTGATTAAAATGAAAGTTATGTGATAGGTTAAAACTCTACTTTACGGGTGTTTGGATTTTTTACAGGCTAACTTTAAACTATATTTAACGTGACTTAGTGGCTTGTCTCTCGTGGTTCATTTGCATCAATTCGTTAACGAGCGAAAACGCTATCTACACATAGGATAGTTTTCATTTCTGAAAATTCCGGAATTCTCGCGAAGTAATTGTTAACATTTACTTAAAAACAAAGTCACGTCAAAGAAATTATTATTAGACACGATTTATTTATGCACCGTTGTGGTTGGTGACAGGTAGCAATTATTAGATAAAAGTATAGCGTGCACATAATAATTTTAATTAAATGTAGCGTATAGTGCAACCTCGAGCCACCCATATTGCGTTTGGAGTGAAAATGACACAAATTGCTGCTAATTGTCGTTTACTTTGAGATTATGAACCTGCAAGCAGTAACTTTGTGATATCATACCTGACGTTACTATCAAGCTGAAATTAATACCAAATACTCAGGTCTACTAGGTACTCAGGTATTAAGGATTACAATGCCCTTGCAGGGTTTCACGTTCTCTAACTGTTATTATTTAAGATCTGTAACTTTACGTGAAAGCAATAAAACATGATTATGATCAAGCTCACCCGCGATCTTTATAATAGCATAAGGTCGCAAAGTTATTGTTTTAGTTCATTGATATGGACCTCCGCAAAGTAGGTAACGCCTGATTCAATAAATTATGATTATGATTACTCTTGAAACAATGAAAAAATCAAACTTTTAAATCAAGACAACTAAAATATAACCGAATATCCAATTTAGGTTAGCTGAAAGAGATTACTATTTAGGGATAAGCTTGCTTTTGCTCTCGTCTCTATGTATTTATTTGTATTTCTTGTTATTTTATTTTTATGTGCAATAAAAAGTTTACATACGTACATAAATCCTATAGGATACGAGTACTTCTGGTTGTCCTAGAAACTTGAAATTTTGTAGGTATGAAGGTAGCTTGTTTATTACAATCAATAAGAAAAAGTTATTTTTTTTATCTGTCAATGTCAGTGAGCATCTAAAAATGACCCCACACTGTGATACCTACAAATACCACACTGTGATATAAACAATGATACCTACAAATTTGTACGAAACTCTCGATACGTAAGCCTGACTCGCACTTGCCCGTTTTTATAAATAGAAATAGAGTCGCATCTTAGTATTATTTATTTTTACAGTGTGAATCTACCCTATTCTGCCACAGTATGAATGTGACATTCTTTTAACATTTTAGGGTACTTCTGAACAGCTGAGCAGTCATCTACCTATCGCAATTTAGCAATTTACGTAGCAACCTATAATAATTCAATAAATTATTTCTATATCGCCTTCTAAAATAGTAATTACAAAATGAAAAACGTTGCCAAATGATATAATTTATATATATCATTTGGCAAAGTTTAATATAATTGATATAATTTAAGTAGATTGTAGACTTTTAAAATAATGAGTGTATGAATGAATTACTTATTTTCATAAATTATTTAATTTATTCATTTACTTCATAATCTATTTCATTCATGAATTCATTAAATTCGTTTATTTATTGATTCATTCGCCAATTAAAAGTCCTCGATCTCGAATAAAATAATCGAAAATACAAACTGAGACATGGATGCACAGAAAAACCAGAAAAAGAGACCAACGCTGGGAATCGAACCCAGGTCCTCAGCATTCCGTGCTGCGTGCCATACCCCTGCACTACCACTGGACAGGAGTACAGACACAAATTTCTCCTATGCACAAATATCTCAGGTTGCTTTTTTTCCTCCATCTAAATTCTATCAACTTTGCAAATACTAACGCAATGGGATAAAGCCGATGCCTCTAGTAAAGTTATTCGACAGATTTTTAAAAATAACTGCCGAAACTGTCACCGCCGTATCGATGGTTAAACAAAACTGCAGTTCAAATATTAGCTCTATTCCAGCTTCTGCAACAAGATTTTGAAAAGTCAGATCCAAAGCTTTTATTTATTCTTTTACTGCAAGCGTTTGGCAACAGTGCATGGCTGCAATATCGCGTGTGTAGTACCTATACGGGACCTAAAAGGATAGAGTTTGACTGAGCCATTTTTAGTAACAAAAATAAGGTGCTTTAAGTTATAGACAGTCACTTCAACAACGATTTAGGTAAAGCAAAATTTTAACGTTTATTTCATGAACAATTTAAAAGTGCATTTTTAACGAGAATTTCTCTTTTGTTTTTTTATTTATTTAACTTCAACGACCGTGTGTACTTTTCAAACGTTTTACCGCTCTGTCGCATACAAATGTCGTTAGTGGTGTATTTTTCTTTGTAAAGCTTTCATCGTGGTTTTTATGTTAGAGTAAAATGAATATGTGAAGTAAAAGTTAAAAGATTCGAAACGAAATATAACATTTTGAGCTGTTTACATAAAAAATGCTTAAAACGTTTATATTTTTGATTTCTGGCGCTGTATCTTTTCTAGTTAGTTGTGATAGTCGACCAAGAAAGCATTTTACCAATATGGTATTTGACAACTCCTGATTTTGCCATATCTTAATATTATTATATAAATATAGATATACAGATAGTGTTAAGCGAAGAGAAAATTTAAATCGGTCGAAAATTGGATTTATAGTGATTTTTTTCAAAAATCTATATACCTGTCTCTTTCTCAAACGCTTTTTTCTATGCAGCAAGTATGGCGGTATTGGCGTGTGACGTCACATACCAGTATGTCTTTCTCTGTCTAATCTTGAATTTCAACCCTTTATAACTTTGTTATTTGTAAAGGTAGCTTAAAAAATGTTTTTATATTCGATAACAGGCGTTGTGAAGTTTTAATTTATAAAACATATTAAATAGTCAAATACCGTATTGTAATGAAAGTTCCTATCAGAAATAAAACAATAAGACTGATTGTCATATTGACTTGTGACTGAGGCTTTGACGTTTTTATGCGCTACAAATGACTTAAAACCATAGGGTGGTAAACTAATTTCTGGGTCGACTATACATAAAATGTTGAGATAGCACAATACTGTTCCGCTGCAAAACGACGCAAACATTATCATGTTAGATTTGCATGGTAGATCAAACCGAATGTATGTTCTGTCAGACCACAAATAAGTCGGAATTGCTTCGCTGGGAACTTGAGCGCGGGCGGGAGATTCCGTCGCGTGCCCAGCATTTTTGAACGCCCCCCGCAGCGCGTTCACTGCATTTCAAATGTGATTTATGTCCTACTGCATTTCTACTGAAATTGCAGATGTTTCGTCACTTGCTTACGACAGTTTTATTTAGTTTCCAGCTGCCCGTTGTAATGGAACGTATGAAGACGTTTCTAGTGCGCGGGGAATATTTCTCCATTATTGAGTGTGAGTTTGAGAGAAGTTGAGTGTTTAAGAAACTTCTAGATTTCGAGATGTTTAAGAGTTGGTTGAACGTAATTCGTATGACAAAGATATTTGAAAAAATTGTAAATGTCACAACTTTCTTTTATGTGAATATTTTTGCTGTGTTAAAAATATCATAATATATCAAAATTGAAACTGAAATAGTTCTAGTAATATACTTTTTAAAGAGAAGGAATTGGGATATCTATTGAGCAATGAGGTACCGCTATTCTTGGATAGCGGATTTGAAATGCGTAGCCAGCCCATGTGTAGGATTATAGTGAAATACCTCATGTGCCTTTTATTTCACTGGTTGTCTTACTTTCCGCGCCGAAACACAGCGGTACAAGCGCTGCTCCCTGGTGGCAGGATGAACAGTGGTAGGTAGTGATCAAGAACCACCTATAATCATCATCATCATCATTTTCAATTTTATTCTAATGTCTTGCCCGCAGCTGAGAAGGATCCTGCAAAAATAATGTCGTATTCGCGCATAAAAAAGAACTGTATATTGATCCAGATTATAAATTATCTGTGTGGCAAATTTTGTTACAATCCTTTTAGCTGTTTTTGTATAGTAGACTGATAGATATAAACTACGGACATAAAACATCCAAACTTTGTCATTTGTATGTAATATTAATTACTAGCCGTGGTGGCCTAGTGGTTTGACCTATCGCCTCTCAAGCAGAGGGTCGTGGGTTCAAACCCCGGCTCGCACCTCTGAGTTTTTAGAAACTCATGTGCAGAATTGAATTTGAAATTTACCACGAGCTTTGCGGTGAAGGAAAACATCGTGAGGAAACCTGCACAAACCTGCGAAGCAATTCAATGGTGCGTGTGAAGTTCCCAATCCGCACTGGGCTCGCGTGGGAACTATGGCCCAAGCCCTCTTGTTCTGAGAGGAGGCCTGTGCCCAGCAGTGGGACGCATATAGGCTGGGATGATGATGATGATGTAATATTCATTGGATGACGTGTCAGAAAAATGCTCAATAGTAAAACGTTTACGTACATTATGCCTTTGTTGCCATTAATAGCTTCTGTTCTATACTTCATACATTATGAAATCCATCAAGTACATAGATACAATCCTTCAAATGTCCGAGCATAATGCCTTTGAAATTTTGAATACTGGTAATATGGAGCAATAAAGATTACTTTTCTACAAAGAGTATTATGCATAGTGTGTTTAAAACAATATAAAAAAAAAACAAACAATTTCAGACCAACAAAAGTCCATATTTTTTTAGTAGAAATAAGATAAAAGTACAACAGAACTGCTTATCACTGTCCCAATAGTTATCCTTTAATTATAATTATGTTATTGGCAAAAAAATTACAGGTTCATCTATTATATTATATGGGGTACGTGTCAAGTCATGACAGACGTTCAAGTGCACTTGGTGGTCAGTACGCTCGCCGCTGATCGCATTTTCATACAAAAGTAGTTTCGTTCTAATTTAGAAACAACACACTGAAACAATATCGAAAATATAAACTGAGACATGGATGCACAGAAAAACCAGAAAAAGAGAACAGCGCTGGGAATCGAACCCAGGTCCTCAGCAATCCGTGCTGCGTGCTATAACCCCTACACCACCGCTGGACAGGAATCTAGACACGAATTTTTCCTATGCATACATATATTCTACTACGCTATTTATGCAGCAGCACTAGCGACATCTACGTTCCGCTCTCATCGAGAGACGTCACACTCTTTCGGAACCAACCGCTCACCCAGACAAGAGATGTCGCTACTAAGCAATCAAATTATGATTGGTTTTTTGGAGTCTTGGTTTTGAAGTAACAAATTTGGAGTTGAAATAAAAAATACAAAAAGACTCCAAAAAACCAATCATACACTGAAACAAAAAAAAACTCTGCGACTATAATGGGAGCAGCTATTTTGATGCTTATAATTAGTTTTTGTTCATATTCAATGTAACAAAATAAAGTCACATTAATTTTAAGTTATATATGAGAAATGGAAATTCGTTATTGTTTTTGTCCGTTACATTTGATTTTAACCAAACCTAATTTATAAACATCGTAATGGCTGCTCCCATTTTAGTTGCAAAGTTCCGTTTTGATCTGTAGTGCTGCTTGTAAATTAGAACGAAACTACGTTTGTATGAGGACGCGAGCGTACTGGGGACTCTTAATATGAATCAATTCGTAAAAATTTTCGAAGTACAAATAGCTGCAGTCATAAGTATACTAAAATATTACGAGTAATATAATTTAAAGGGTATACCTTCAGCGTTGCGTTGGCCGTGTATACGGCTGTCAATTAGTAGTTTAGGAGGCCTAAATGACTTAGAATTCTCTTAGTCAGTAAGTTCTAAAGACCCTTCTGGCCTGTTTTGAATTCTCGTCAGTCTGAAGCAACATTTGCATATTCATTTGCAGATTTTATCACCCCGAGCTATAAATAAAGCTTTGTGCAGATGGTCATTGAATACAGAATGAACAGACTATCCGTGATTTAGATGAACATAGCTATAGGTACTTATGTAGGTATGTAAGTACACACATTATTGTATGTAACGGGATAAAAACTATAATAGCAACGGACAATAATAAATACAACGTTGATTTTTTTTCAAAAGAAGGATCTGTTCTAGTTAAATGGCAAGCTATAAATCTAGATATCTTCAGGGACTTTCTTATTTATGATATTACCACAGAATAATAATAGTAGGTACAAGTAATATTACTGGGATTTGTTAATAAAGCAGAGATTTTAGACATATAAATAACTTTATTCGACATCAAACTTAAAATAATACACAATTTACAGAAAAAAAACATTTGATGATGTTGAAAAGTAACTTGACAGCATTAGGCCTCTTGTACACACACGGTTTATAGCCGAAAATCTACGGTTAATTCGCCGCGTGTAGGCACGGTCGTCAGTGTTGTATGGATCACTATGAAAGCTTGTAGATGTGCACGGTGGCGCCAAATCACGGAGCCGCGGCCGTGTGCGCCGTGCACGTCTACAAGCTTTCATAGTGATCCATACAACACTGACGACCGTGCCTACACGCGGCGAATTAACCGTAGATTTTCACGGCGATAAACCGTGTGTGTACAAGAGGCCTTATGCTGCAGTAAGTATATGTGCCTACTGGGTCCATATTGGCTCGCATACTTGTTGAAAGTCCGAATGCAATAAATAAAAAAAATATCACAGGACAATTCACACCAAATGACCTAGTCCCAAAGTAAGCTTAGCAAAGCTTGTGTTATGGGTACTAAGCAACGGATAAATATAATTATATAAATATTAAACACCCAAGACCCGAGAACAAACATTCGTATTTTTCATAAAAATATCTGCCCCGACACGGGAATCGAACCCGGGACCTAAAACTTCGTAGTCAGGTTCTCTGACCACTGGTCAGGTGACTCTGGCTCTCTGGCCATCTGGTCGTCTAATATTTGTCAAAATGATCATACATAATTATGTAAGTACAATTTTAGTAGACAGGCAAACTGATTTTAACAAACACAGGTACATTTTACCAGACGCATCTTGTTTTCTATAAGTTAAACAACAATTTAGATAATTAGCAAGGAAATCACAAATCACTAAGGCAGAGCCTACGTAGTATTTATTGTTTATTCGCTGTAAGATAATGGGTCGAAGCGAAGCCTAGAAAGAACGCATTAGAGGCTGACTAAGATAAATGTCTACTTGTACTTTAGCGCTACAAAAACTAACAATACATATAAATAAAATATATTTTCTCGGAAAGGATGTTTTTATTTACTTACTTGGCTATTTGGGGAAAGCTTCCATACTTGTCTTTAAGTTTTATAGTGTAACTTTACTCGTAATTTATTTTGTAGATAATTAGTCGTAATAATGAGAGCTATACCGTACTCAGAGACGTCAATTAAAGATGTGGACGACCAAAAAATAAAATAGTTTGCTGTTAACTTAAAACTTTTTTATTATTGCAACAAACTATTTAGATAAGGAACACAATTAAAAAATAAAACAAAAATGAAATCTGCAGCCGGCTAGCTCGTGCATGAGAAGACGTAGTTGTGAAAGAAAAGTATAATACAATCCAAAAACATACTTAGGGCATACAGAAAGTTTCTGAAACTGGCCACTTATGAAAAGAAAATAAAAAAAGGTATAATAGGATTTAAAAAAATAACTCTGGCAGTATATTACGTATACACATTGATTTGCAATGTCTCGGAGCGTTCAGCAGGACTTCATCACCGGCCATCTACTCCGAGGTAAATCGTAGAGCGGAGTGATGGTAGAATAGAAAGGATGGATGGAACAGAAAATGAAGGGCTGGAATTAAATACCCTGCTTTAACTGTTTGCTAACAGCATCTATCCAAGTGTCGTTCTAGGGTCGGCTAGCGAACTCCGTTATTATGTATCCGTTGTATTATTTTTCGGTTCCATTACACAAATTGTTTGATTTCTAAAATAAATTAAAATAGTCAAATACCGTATAAAATTTAATCGAAAAGTTAGCAAATCTCGTGTTATGGGGGTCTTGTAGTATGGGTTACGTACCAGGCAACGTTAACCTACTTAGATTTATAGATAGCTACATAAGTAGATACTGCAGCATTTTTATCTGTGCCTGCAATAGCTTTAGGTGTTTTGGCAAGAAAAATACCTACTCCCTTCAATAAAATGGCATTGATACAAAAAATTGGTGAATTGTATTTTGATAGTCAATAATTTTTCACGAGTATTGCGTTTTTGCAACGTAACGTTTGGCAACCTGTTTCATTTCGCAACTTTTCATTTCGCAAACTCTAAAACTAAATATTTCAGGATTTATTTCTGTTCCATCGTGTAGAACCCTTTGGGTTAGGTTAGGTTAATTTTATAAAAATCCTGAAATATTTACAGTTTCAGAAATATTAAACAATTGGGAAATGAAAAGTTGCGAAATGAAACAGGTTGCCAAACGTTATTCGCCGAAGCATTAGTAAACCACTTTTTCAATAAATTACGTTTCCATTTATTTTTTGCCAGCAATTAACTACTTCCAGCCCTAGGCATACGTATTGCGAGCCATTGATGATAGACTTTATATACCTAAATAAAATAATAATAAAAAATGTAAAAATGAAATTTCTTCGTGTTTGCAGCTTTAATAGAAAAATACTATCTTCAAATAACATTCATACATAAAGTTGGCGAATTGTTTTTTTGATAGTCAAAATCACACTCACGTCATTGTGGTATTATGACTTTGGCAATTTTGATACCTAGTCAAAGTCATTAGCGATATTGAATTGCAACTTATTTTTGTAGTATTTATTTTTAGCTATAAAAAACTTATCAAATAATCCAACATACAATTGTTTTTTAACAACTAGGTTATTAGTACCGTCAGGTAACTGTTACATTATTCAAGATGCCAAGTCAATAATAACGATAATTAGTTCACAATTTAATTTAAGATTCATTTTAAAACGTGAGATTTGGACAGTAATTACTGTCATTACTATAGAAGGTATACTTACTCTATAAATCCTTAATGAATAGTTATCTCTCTAGAAAAATACATACTCCGTTCAAATGTCATTAATATAATAACGTAAATTATTTATATATAACATTACGGGAGAGTTTAGCACTCCAGTATTTTTTTTTTTGTTTGACCGTCAACAATATACTTCGCCTTTTGATAATGTAGTAAACAATGACGACTTTTGCAGACATTATTGAGAAAAAGCTTTAAAGGCCTCCTAAATAACGGCTTAAAGGTTCCTTGAACACAATAATATTTTCAAAGTTTAGTTCATCTTTAACATTTTCTTTATTTTCCAGCTCCCATTCAGACAGTGAAGGCGTACATAGGATCGATCCAGAGCACAAACCACTCTCCTATTCAGCCGGACGATAAAAATCCTGACGTTGTGCCTCTTGGTAAAGGTAAATGTTTAAAAATATCACACGTAATCTCCCTCTCTTCCCATACATTTTTACCTCACAAAAATGGCGCTTTTTGCACACTTGGAAAAAAAAATTGTATCGCGTAATATCTTATAATGATTCTTTAATGAAATCTTTCTTGAATGGGCTTATTCATTTTACTGTCCTATTTAAGAACCTCATAGTGACAATAGATACTTTGAGTCAGTCACAAAATACCTAATAATATAATCTTCAATAAACCTCGGAACTGATTTAATATCATGATCTAAACCATAATTACATTTACTGCGAAACGGAGACATAAATTTAATAAACAGCCGGCTGTTTCGTAGGCTTTAGTAACATAAAATCGTATTAAATTTCCTCACTAATACTTGGAACTGGATTTTGAAGCAAAATTTTACAAGTGGGGCAGTTTAAAACTTTTGAATGCGTAAATACTTTAATATCTTGATAATCATAATTCAATATCACACTCGATTACATTTTGTATTATGTCGTTTGTCTTTGGCAAAGCTTTGATTTTAATTACCTATAGCATAACGGCAGGGCGGAGGGCGTATATTTTCAGCACGTTTAGCTATATCAAAAAATTTTGTGTCAACTTTGTGTTGCTGTTTGGTTATATGACGTCGTCTTATCTTCACGGACACGTTACTACAACATACAACAGGCCATCTTCTTAAGTTTTTTACCTATATCAGTCTCCCAAAGGGCCGGCAACGCACCTGTGATAACCCTCGTGTTGCGGCTATCCACGGGCGGCGGTGATTGCTTCCCATCAGGCGACCCGCAGTCTCATTTTCCCCCTCTTATTTGAAAAAAAATAATCCTGAACTCGCAAAAAATCCTATCAATCCCACTCATATTATAAATGCGAAAGTGGATGGATGGAAAATTGCATAGTTTCCGCAGGATAATGTAAACTAACTCTACGCGGACGGAGTCGTGGGTAACGGCTAGTTATTAATAAATGTGATCTTGTTGGCAGACTTTAATTGCGCACGAGACGTCGAACGGCCGCCAGAACCGCCACCCTACGGCGCCGTGGTTTCTCCACCAGTAGGGTCCTCGCGGAGTGCGCACAGCCTGCATCAAGACTTGCGGTGCAACACGCCGCATACGCCCAACACGCCCGCTTCCGATGCTCAGGTAATCTAAAATCTGCTTCTACGAAATTCGAAAATCGAAGTTCGTGTCGTTCAGTCCCTCCGACGCTTGTACTATTTAGTACGAGAGCGAGAGGGACGGTACGATACGAACTTCGATTTTCGAACTTTCCAGACGGAGCGTTTCGCGCGCGAGGCACTCGCAAGTAGACACTCGCGCGTTCCCAAGGTACTATACTAGAGCTACATATATACCCCGTCCAGATGCTCTCGCAATCGAGAGAATCTCACTCAAGTCTTTGTTGCGTACGTGAAAACTGGCACTGGTTTTTATATCTACAATTTTTTTTTTCGGAGAAGCAGCAGCTATAAATTACAGAATAAGCGTATTTTATAGTTACAATAATGTCACAGTGTTTTAGTCTCTCTTGTAGTTATTAATTTCATGATTTAAATTCTGGTTTTGTTCCACGTAACAAAACCCGAATTTAAATCATGGAATTACAAATGTCAAATCAACGATGTTGTATTGTATTGTATTACTCTTTATTGTACATAAAACACGTGAAATTAACAGATAATACAAAGTACAAAGGCGAACATATCCCTTATAGGGATCTCTTCCAGTTTATCTTTGAACGATGGACAGGATATCAAAAACAAGACAATGTTATTTTTTAGGATTCCCACGGGAATTATAGCGATATCTTGGAATTTTAATACAATTGCTAGGTCTAATGGATACGTGTGCAAAGCTGCGCTGAAAGCTTGAAATGTATACCTAATTAAATATTAGTAGTATTATACACACAAATATCACGCCTGTATTCCCAAATGGGGTAGGCATATTGATTATTTATTATTTTTTAAATAAGACAACTCTGACGTAGTCAGAAGTGATAAGAAACGATTGAAAGAGATTCATCTTGTAAGGGATTAGTAATATGACTATAAGCATTTACTTATGAGCGATCCTACGAGCACGTCGCTAATTTTAGCTTTTGATACTACCTCAAACTTTAAGGGCAGTTAGTAAATTTCAAATATTAATTACGCTCTGGTATTTAATGCTAAATTAACAATTGGGTTTGATATCGGTTCACAGCACTTAAATCTTCGTCTGGTTACAGGTTGAGTATCAAAAATACATGCTGTATAACGATTTACTTGTACGATCGCAACCGCACTTTATTGTGTTCTTTATTGAGTCGCTATTTATTTATTCAAATGAGAATCTTCTGCACTATAATGTTTTCTGTGCATTCAATTTTTATATTACATTAGTTTCGCCATGTCTGTCTGTCCGACCGCGGCTTTGCTCAGGAAATATCAATGCTAGAAAGCTGTAATTTTGCACGGATATATATGTAAACTATGCCGACAAAATGGTACAATAAAATCTTAAAAAAAAATCCATAGACGTAAAGTGGGGGTGATTTTTTTTCTCATCCAACCCTATTGTGTAAGGTATCTTTGGATAGGTCTTTTAAAACCATTACGGGTTTGCTAAGATGATTTTTCGATTCAGTGATTTATTTGCGAAATATTCAACTAAAGTGCAAATTTTCATTAAAATCGAGCCCCCCCCTCTAAAATCTAAAAAGGTGGGTGAAAAATTTTTAAAAAATTCAGGATGGTAGTAAGTATATCAAACTTCAACAAGGAAACAAGGAAAACTAAAACGGTTAAATTTTCTTGAGAATTATTAGTAGTCTAAGAGTAAATAGCAGCCTAAGGTATAAAATATACCTAAACTTGGAATATTCCGTACAAAATACGAAATCCTTAGAAAAATATTACTATTTTTTTCGTATGTCTACGGAACCCTATTTCAGGCGTGTCCGACACGCTCTTGGCCGTTTTTTTTAACAACGTACCTTACGCTACGTTTTGTTCATCCACCCAAAAGTTAAAATAAAACACTCGTGATCTTATAAGATAAATATTTAAGAAGATATTTTAGAATGTAGCCGTTACACGTGTAATATCATCTTAATTAATTAATCACACATCATATTCATAATGTTCAATCACCGACATTAGAACGTCGATCCAATTCAATCGGTCGGTAATGACGGCACGGGCGCCAGATCATTCTATTAATAACATTTCCCTAATACCTACCCAATAATTGACCTACAGCTGATCATCTTGCGGATTTAATTAATCTTCGAGCTTAGGATTAAGTAGCTGTATTTATCTTGATAAAGGCAGCGTAGGTATAGCTGAAGCTTGGTTGAATAAAAACTGTTTCCGAGTAGTATATTGGCCATGACAGTTTGGTGATAGAAATGGAAAAGCCAATTTTGCTATTTAAAATAACACATTTGAACTTTCATTAAATTTAGTATCATAACTTAAAACTTACGAAATAAACTAATGCATCAGCATCTTGTTTATCTAGAAACATTCCAAAACGGTCGCTTTTATTTCAAATCTGACTGAGATTATAATCAAAACAATTTTTTTTTTGTCCACAGAGCATTGGAAATTTAGCAGACGATCGTCGCAGCGTAACAAGCGGCACTCTGTCAAGGCGGAGAGAGGTCGTCACTACGAGGACGCCCCTTCTTGCCAACACGCGAGAGAGCTGTGTCTAGTCTGTCTATATTACTCTATAAACAAAAAACGCGCGGCGAATTCGAACAAAACAAAGCACGAATTTAAACTAGCGTCTTTTCCAATTTATTTGAGGGCCTATTTTTGAATTCATTTTGGGACACTATGGTTTTAGGTTAAGCATGTGCATCGAAGTTAATGTTTGAAGACTGTCTCCTGTTTCCTTTGATATAAATATTAGAATAGCGAAACTGGGTTTACCTAAGCTGCAAAACGTTAAATTCCAAGTAATCTTTGGAAAAAAGTGTGTTTTTTTATCGAAGTATCCTTTTCAAGTATGGAATCAAAAGTGAAAGAATATATTTGAAACAGATAAAGTTGAATATCTTGACTGAATTTCAAAGCACTCACATTTGCCTAAAATTAAGTGTACCTTAAATTTGTGGCTCAGTAATGTTAGGTACCTACTGAAAATACTTAATTTCTCAATGTAATTTCTTTGTATTGTCTCTGTAAAGAATTTTCTTTCAAATACTGATTTCATTATTGCCGTTTCCTTAGTAAATTCTGAAGCTATAAAATTTAGTACAGTTTATTTAAAAAAAAAAGGTTTCATACGAAACATAGGACAATAAATGCAAATAATTATTAAAATAATGCATATCCAAAGTAATGTTTACATAAAACAGCCTAAAATTATTACTGACTAGACAATTTATAAATTTTCTGGTTATTTAGTTATATGTACGAAATCATGTCTTTTAATTAATTACTATATTTGTTTTATTTTTGTTTAATTACACAAATAAAGATATTATTGTCAATGTTATGTTTCTCGTTCGGACATTCATATTATATGATCAAATTATATAAAATATTTTGACAAATATCAGAGAGGTTCTCCAGTTCAAAGAATTTTTAATGTGGAATAGGTAAGTCTATAAAATTAAGTAGCAAATTAACACTGAAATAAATCATAATTAGTTCTAACGACTTTGTACGACATATAATTTTTAATGAAATGAATTCACTGTGATGCTATGAAATTTATTATTATACTTTGTACTTTAATTGGAGTGTTACATTTAATATAACTTGTAAATAATCTTTATGAATTATAATTCTAAAATAATATTATAAAATATATTAGGGAAATATTTTAAAGATTTTTGTATATATGTAAATAAATTAATATTATTATGATGTTAATGAGTATGGTTTTAAGAGAAATGTTACACGAATATTTATTTTACCATGCTTTGCATTTAGCAAGACTTGATTTTATTGAGTATTTTTATGATTTAGTGTCATGTTACAAGTTTTTTTTATTAAATTTAAAATTTTGACACCTGCCAGTAAGTACTCACTTTTTAACGTAAGACTAAAAATCACAACTATTCGTTACTTTCAAAAATACTTTTATTTATCGCATAAATATTGTATTTGATGACTTTTTAAAGACTTCTTGACATATCGTAAATCTAAAATGCATATGTGTAAAGTTTCTTGAAATAATAAATTTGCTTATTAGCAAAATATGTATTTTGTGGAGTTTGATTCTAACTACAATATTTAAACTAATAATACAAAAATACATGAGCATAAGACCGAATAACTTAGATTTTCTAACGCATAGGCCTATTTTTTTAATTAAATGGTGAATTGCGGTCGATGCAATGTTTTTATTATGGCTTCAGTAGGTATTTTAAGAATAAAGCTGAAATATTGGACCCAATATGGATAGACTCTTCTTCTTTCACTGAAGTATCCATATGTGCATTTCAGCTAGCCTCAAACTTACTTACAATACAAAACAATAACTCTTTATTACACACCAACACATCATTACAGAAAGCACAGGTATATAAAAAAGAGATTTTCTGAGGTACGCAATAGGTGGCCTTATTGCTTTATCGCTTCGCGGACTTTATTCAGAAGGAGAAAAATATTATAGTATATTCTGATGGAAATTATTCTACAAAAATTTGACAATGATTTCAGATTGACGTAGGTTGGAAAATCTTTTTCCATTTTAATTTGTGACGATATAGAAAAGAATATCTAAGATGACATTATAACTATTTATTATATAAATATCCAAAAATATTTTATTTATATGTAAAGTATACAATAATTATTACAACTTTAAAACTTGAATCTAAGGTTATATTATATTGTAAAAATATATGATAACTATCCAAAAATGTAAAGTACCTACCAAAATAAAATTGTTAAAACTAAACTATAAAGTTGGATAACAGAACATAAGCCTTCTCCGAGGATTCCCTCTACGATCGATAAAACAAGATCAACCAAAATCGTAAACATCTCAAATTTAATCTGAATAAAATCCACGTAAGCCAAATCAATCATTTAATTTCACAAACACCTAAAACGCAGCACCTTAAAATGAAGCCAAAAAAGGTCGTGATTGTTTACCTGCGTCCATTGTCGTCCGTGATTAGAATTTTATCCCCCCTTTTGTTGAGGTTAAAGGTGGCAAATTTAAAGGAGGGACATCATAGGCTTTGATGAGTTCTCTTGTTTACAGTTTTGGTTACGGCGGCCGTAATCTTTGAGACAATGACGTCTCGAGATTAAAACAAGTGAATTGGGACGCGGGTTCCTTTGTATTTTTTGGCCGCAGAGGCTATCTGAGTTATTGTGAGGGATCTCTATTCAAGAGTTGTTGGCGAACTATTGCGAGCTTTGAGGTGTTGGAGACGATTTTACTGGAGAAGGGATCCTTTAGACTGCCATAATTTAATAAGTCGTAGTAATGTTTGTCATATTTTTTTTTCCCCTCTGAAACCATAAATTTTTCATAAATTTTTAAACGGTTATCCGTAAAAAAGGAGGAGGTACATTACTCAATTAATGCTCCTCGTAATGCATGTGGTAAAATGGAACGGGTGGTGAAGCACCAGGACTCTTGAATAATGAATGCCTCTGCATCGGAAAAGCAATCTTTCGTAAAAGGTGATGAACAGTTGACATTTATCGTATCTTATTATTCACACAAAATTATGAAGACTGTTTGTACCTATTGCTTGGGCGATACAAGAAAGAAGAAAGTATGAAGAGGAGTGAAAACTGTCATTTACATTATGTGAGCCATAGACCACAGACTAGATTTTACATAGTACTGACCATCTCCAACTGAAAATTTATTTGAACATTTTTTAATATAAATCTAATTTTACGACTACTTACTAGTGGAAAGTGATCCCTGGACATACTTATTTTGCAATGTTACTGCACTATTTCATAACACACGTTGGCATGGTAATTTAGAGCTGTTCACAATCAAAATTTGACTTTAAAAAAAGACAAAGATTATTTATTCTTTATAACATCTACTTTTGACGGTGTGAATGAAAATTTGACGTGAGCTCACTCAACTTGCAAAATAAATGTCAGATTGGTTTTTGGAGTCTTTTTGTATTTTTTTTTATTTCAACTCCAAATTTTGTTACTTAAAGACTCCAACTTAAACCCAAAACCCATCTTAATTTGATTGCTTAATAGCGACATCTCTTGTCCAGGTAAGCGGTTTGTTCCAATGGAGTGCGGAAAGTTTCTCGATGAGGGCTAAAGCATAGATGTCGCTAGTGTCGCTGCTTAAGTGACTAAATAAGAAACAAACAAGCTGAGATATGTGGTGCATAAGAGAAATTCGTGTCTGGACTCCTGTTCAGTGGTGGTAGCGGTATAGCACGCAGCACGGACCACTACTACCGCACTACTACCACTAGGCCACCACGGCTTCAAAAAGTATATATAAGCAAAATTAAAAAAAAACAATTCATTATTTGCAGTTATAGATAAATTTTGAGTGTGCACACCGTCAAAAGTAGATGTTATAAATAATAAATAATCTTTGTCTTTTTTATCATGTCTTATAAGGGATTATTTACGGAATTATTTAAATGGATTTAGAATCTACACATATGGATATCACTTTCAATTCAACTACATCTTAACTACACCCTACTACCCAAATGTTTACAATTTGTAAAGGTAAGTGCAATTTATTACGATTCATAACAGCGGACAATAGGAAGACGCGTTTCTTTCAGTTCTGTGACGGGCTCATTGTTGGCTACATTGCGTGACATAAAATTATCGCCGGTGGGCTGCGGAACAATAGCGGCTTTCCGGACTATTCACTAGCACGCCTGACACGCTGTGCCCATTTACCGAAATTAAAAATAAAACGGGTAATGTGCTCAAGTAACGCACGGACCGAGAAATGGCTAGTCTATTGGCCTAAATGACAGAGCGGATTTCCAGCAGGCTATCTGATGCAGCGAGAAAACGTCATGAGTGGCAGACCTAACGTATCTATGTCAAAAGAGTAGGTACTGTATGTATGTTAGGGACCAGTGTGCGTAATTTGACCAATAAACAATATTGATTGTCATTGGCTAAAAAATGTTTGTTAAATATGACGTTTCTGACGCAAGCTTTTTTTCTGTTTGTGTATTACATATCACTTAAATTTCTCGTACATTTTAGTACCAAATTTCAAGTCAATTCGATCACTAGAAGTGGAAGAACAAGATCTGAAGTAAAATAAATAAGTTTAAAAACCAATCTTGATATTAAGCTTACAGGGTGAGCTAACATAATAATGCTACAATCGATAATACAAACCAACAGCATAGTTAGAAAAGGCAATTGCATTTTTTTATTATAAAAAGTTAAAATAAGCATCGAACTCATACTAATCAACAATGAAATCTGTATTCGTGCGCCACAATTATTTCTCAAACGTTCAAAACACTAGCAAAAACGCTCGAAAATTCGGCATTCATACCGATTGCTCCGATCCTGTAATAACTGCACCGTACCAGTTTCGAACTGCTATATCTGGTTCAAACCAGTTTTGCTCGAATTAGCGAATTCGCTGCAGGCGTTGCGTGCCGACCTTTGGGCATGTGTGCATACGTAATTGATGTGCGCTTCCCTTCAATTTAGCACCCATGAAAACGTTAAACGTTGACTTCACGCTATACATATATTTTACAGTGCGACAAAGTACATGTACAACGTTGAAGATATTATTTTTTATGGCCTTGTTTTGCAAAACTTTTCGTTTTAAAGTCTTGATGTAACGCTAAGATTTTTTTTGATGTTGTAATCATTCGTTTTTTGACAGATATAACGATTTTTTTTTTAGACATAGTTTCCTTCTTAAGATTCTTTAGATTTTCTTTTTATAATTCTAAGATGATTATGATATGAGGAAAAGGGTTGAATGGGCTTGTAAGGAGTCGACCAAGAATGAAAAACTGTAGTAAGTATAATGGTATGAAAATATACAAAAATATTTCATTTAAAATCGAACACCAACTTGATGATTTCTGTTTTAAATAATCTCTAGTTTAATGTTTTTTTTATTATATATATAAAATGCAACTAAAGCAACATTTTTTAATTATTGGTTTCAAAAGAAAATTTATAACACGGGTATAACATAATTACCTATATTCACAAATGTCATACACCGCATAAACAAACTCTCCTGTCTGTCTGATTTCCCCTGACACATGAAAATTTTAAACGGTTCAAACTAGTTTTGGGTGCAATTCTAAAACGCATTTGGCATGTG
>NC_133473.1:18540309-18545430 GCF_025370935.1 Choristoneura fumiferana
TGCAGTTAATTTCCGCGATTTTGTTTGTACAGTCAAGGGCAAAGATATCGACACGGCCAAAGTTGCAAAAATATGTATACACTGCCTTAATGTTCAGTGCTCTTGACTGTACCAAGTCGCCTTACTGAGTAGGTCTTTACTTTTGTTTACCTGTTTTTAGATTTTAGCCCCCGACGCAGAAAGAGGGGTGTTTTACCGCTGTGTGTATGTGTGTGTGTCTGCTGTCGGTCTGTGGCACCGTAGCTCTTAGGGGGAAAAGGGGGGACCGATTTGAATGCGTTTTTTTAAATTGAAACCGGGTTTTCTAGCGATGGTTCTTAGACATGTTTTATTAAAATCGGTTCAGATATTGAACTTTGAAGTGAAAAAGTCGGGGTTTTCCAACTTCTTGTTGGTTAGGTTATTAAAATTTTATATACATGACGTGTTTTATAAGAGATGTGGCGGACTTATGGACGACTGGGAAGTAGGTAAAGAGCCCAGACAGTGACGGACTCTCACCGGCTGCACGTCCGACCCCAACTCCCTTTTCACGGTTTTTTTTTAATGCAACGTCATAAACATTCATTCATACGCTAGTTCAACCCTTCTTCGGTCAGTCGGGTAAAAAAAACAACATAGCTTGGTAACATTATATTTACATTATCACAGAATTTTATAACTCCAAATATGACAATTTTGCATAAATATAGTTATGATGACATCGTACAAAAATACTGCTAATGTTTGCTATGTATTGTGTCACTTTGACTGTTCGACCATAACAGTAAGTTGAAGCGAAAAGGCTGTGGCCCTAGTCCAGAAAAAGGCGGAAAAACTTGACAGTTTATTATACACAAATTGCACCACAATTTCACCAGTGCTGTAATATCGATATTAAAAAAAAACTTAATATCGATATTACAAAAAACTTAATGCGAAATAATAATAAAAGAAATCTTTTATTTGAAAGATTTGGTAAAAAATGTTGAACATCGGTAAGGACGCCATCCGCCATTTTGTTTTATTGACATTTTATTTACTATTTCCGTTATTGTGAAATTTTCGTTACGTTATTGACTTATTTCTTATTTGTTGTTATAATTTTTATCTACACCCATGAATCCTCAATTATGCGTTCAAAAACCATAGGTAATGACCAGCATTACGACATTATGAACACGGCTGTATCGTCATGGTCATTAACGATACAGAACCTGTATCGTAATGAGATTTCATACATCATTACAGCACTGCGCCGCGACCACGTGCAGCAGCACGTCGTCGCGGGCGCAGCTCGTGGGGCAGACATACCTACCTAGTTCTCGTTAATGGTCATTCTCAATGGTTCTTGAACACATGATAGAGGATTTAATATATGGATATAGATTAAAATACTATTGTCGTTTTAGGCATAAAGCTATGAAAATAAAGTCCAAAAGTGTCAAACACACAATTTCCATTACGTGTCTACAAAAGGGTATATCGACATATTCCTATGCCTATTATTTTTTTGCTATGTCTGTCACCTAATTCTGGACTCTAGTATATAGTGGTCTCGCAAGCAGAGAGCCGTGGGTTCAAACCCGGTCTCGCACCTCTGATTTCTTCGGAATTCATGTGCGATAATACATTTGAAATTGTCTGATTACTGAGTTTAAGTTTTATTTTGAATTTACGGGGAAAAATACTGCATGGAAAACTGCACACGCATGCGAAGTAAATCAATGATCTTTGTGTGAAGTTGCCAATCCGCGCTGGGCCCGCGTGGGTGCTACCCACGACCTCATTCGTATTCTGATAGTTCAATTTTAGATTACTGTGTTTAAGTTTGATTTTTCATTGTAAATTATTTAATTTAATATTAAATAAAACTAAAACTATATATTGATGACTTCAATCTACTAGAACAATAATTTTAACATTGTTCCCTGTAGGTACATAACCATCTTACATCAGCACTGGAATTTCATTCTCAAAGAGATTTGGTAATTGGGCGTTTTTAAAAAAAAGCGAAGTAAATGGGCCGTGGCTGCAGCCAGCGAAGCACCAGGACCTAATTAAGTCATAAAATAATTTGGCCCCTAGAGTGCTGGATATGTAACATAGTTATGTATGGGCCATGGGAATAATGCTTTAAATGTTCCAGAAACATATTTTATTCACATTTTTAACCTAAATAGTAAAACTTAAGTTTAAAAATAACTTACTATTACTATTTTTGAGCTTTAGTCCAATCAAAGTAAAGTTAACTGTGACAATAATTCATTTATAGCTCATACTATTTCTGACTTGTTAATTCACTCTTTGTCGGTCCCTAGTTAAATGCTCCTCTCATCTACTCAAAGGTTGACTGGTAGAAATCCCTTCAGATGATAACTAAGTTCGTTTTTAAACCCAACGCAATAACATAACGATGTAAAGTTGAAAAAGCCCGACAATTTCATTTCAGTTAAATATCTCAAAAATGGCTGCAACGATTTTTATCAAACATAACTAAGAATCTCTTCAAGAAAACTTACTTTCACGAAAAAAATCATCGAAACCGGTCATTCCGTTTGAGAGCTTCGATGCCACAGACAGACATTGGCGTGAAACTTATAACAACCATCTTTTTCTGTTAGGGGTTAAAAGAGGGTTAGGTATAAGTTTAACGTCAACGTCTGTCTGTCTATCGGATGCAATGCAGATTATTTTATGTGAAAGCGAGTTTCTTTGCTTGTTTTTAACTATATTTCATCAAATTTGGTTCATTCGTTTTTAAGATATTGAACTTTGAAACGTTAATTTCGGGAGTTAGAATGACTTCGGGAATAGACTTTTAAAATTGGTTTGGTTAAAATCTGACGGATAAATGTGATGCCGTCTCTGTTTGTTTTGTTCGAATAGACGGAGACGGCATCACATTTATCCGTCAAATAAAATTAATCAATGAGAGAGAGAGAGAGAGAGTGAGAGAGCGAAACATTTATTTACACATATTCGATACACATAAAAATACATTAGATGGATTAACATAAAAATAACATCGAATAGTATAAAGTGGACCCCACTCAGCATAATGTTACGGCAAGCCGCAACGCTGTTTTTCAGTGGGACCCATTTAAAAACTAAAACATATAAAGAACATTACAACACACTATGACGACACGAACGCCAGCGGAAGGAAGTTCGCAAAGAAACTTTCAATCCGGAAGCATATATGGCAACATTCGATCAGTTTAACCATTTTAGAAACAGTTAAACCTTACCAAGTCAGACCAGGATTGTAGTGTAATATTTACAATAATCAATGGGTGGTGAAACAGCCTTTTAGTGTGTTTGTTTTTGTTAAGCTGGATAATAAGACAATATATACGATCTTTAACATACTATCAAACCGACCGAGTTAGTTCATTGTGGAACCTTTCATAGAAAGAGTCAAAGTGACTTCGCTTTGCATTCATCATTAAACTTTACTATGAGAGAGTTCAGTAGTGTGTTATGTATCAAAAGATTCGATAGTACGTAGATAGGTAAGTAGATTAATTCATGATCTTTTGGAAATTATATTATATTTAAAAAGTGGAAAAATATAATAAATTCAAAGTCAATATAGGTAAGAGTACAATTTTAAAAACATTTTATGAATTGGACTGAGAATTTTCAAAAATACAAACTGAGACATGGATGCACAGAAAAACCAGAAAAAGAGACCAGCGCTGGGAATTGAACCCAGGTCCTCAGCAATCCGTGCTGCGTGCTATAACCCCTACACCACCGCTGGACAGGAATCTAGACACGAATTTTTCCTATGCATACATATCTCAGGTTGCTTATTTCTACTACGCTACTTATGCAGCAGCACTAGCGACATCTATGTTCCGCTCTCATCGAGAGACGTCACACTCTTTCGGAACCAACCGCTCACCCAGACAAGAGATGTCGCTACTAAGCAATCAAGCTGGTCACTGTTTTGAATGGGTCCCGACTGTTGAAGTTTTTAGTATACAGCGTGTATTTTTGATACTCTCAAGCAGAGGGTCGTGGGTTCAAACCCCGGCTCGCACCTCTGAGTTTTTCGAAATTCATGTGCGGAAATTACATTTGAAATTTACCACGAAGCTTTGCGGTGAAGGAAAACATCGTGAGGAAACCTGCACAAACCTGCGAAGCAATTCAATGGTGCGTGTGAAGTTCCCAATCCGCACTGGGCCCGCGTGGGAACTACGGCCCAAGCCCTCTTGTTCTGAGAGAGGCCTGTGCCCAGCAGTGGGACGCATATGGCTGGGATGATGATGATTTTTGATACTACCTCAAACTGTACTCAGACGAAGATTGAAGTGCTGTGAACCGATATCAAAACAAATTGTTAATTTAGAATTAACTACCAGAGCGTAATAAATTTTTGAAGTATTTTCGAGCAGCAATGTAATGCGTACAATAATTTGATACGAGAGAGAACCGTTCTGTGAAAGCTGTCACGTCAACGAGTGGCGACGTTTTGACAAAAAACAAAGTAGTATCGCTTAGTGATACATTGCGTGCTAATTAATTTTGTAAGGAAAATAATAAGTCTAAATTTTTTACTAAAACATAATAAAATGTGAATATTAGGGCCTTCACTAACTGCTCTTAATGTTTGAGGTAGTATCAAAAATACACGCTGTATATATGGTGACATACAAACAAACACACAAACATACAAACACACACACTTTCGCATTTATAATATTAGTATGGATAAATAAATCCACAGCATAATAATAATGTATAAAAAATAAACAGTTAAATTATTATTGTCACAGATTAGTACAAAAATCTTCAGTGATTGGACTAAAGAGGCTACACTATGGTACTATGGAATTATCACATTTTTTTTATATAAACCTTTTAGGAACTACTTGAACTGAGGAAGCTTAGTCGACCGGTAGAGATCCCTTATGGGACATGTTCGCCTTTTCACCATGTTCCTTAATGTTCTTGAAATCTAATTAGTCTGTAGGTAAGTTAGATTATTATTAGAAAATATGGGGCACGATTTTTTTTAATGAACTAAAATGTCTTTGCTCACCCGTGATAGCTAAGTTTATGCAAGATATGCGAGTTCATGCAGTTCCTCCCCCTCCACACTGTAAGAACACACACAAATCGCACAAACCC
>NC_133473.1:18546839-18565508 GCF_025370935.1 Choristoneura fumiferana
GCTGTTTTTGATATAGTAGACTGATAGATATAAACTACGGACATAAAACATCCAAACTTTGTCATTTGTATGTAATATTAATTACTAGCCTTACTAGCCGTGGTGGCCTAGTGGTTTGACCTATCGCCTCTCAAGCAGAGGGTCGTGGGTTCAAACCCCGGCTCGCACCTCTGAGTTTTTAGAAACTCATGTGCGGAATTACCACGAGCTTTGCGGTGAAGAAAAACATCGTGAGGAAACCTGCACAAACCTGCGAAGCAATTCAATGGTGCGTGTGAAGTTCCCAATCCGCACTGGGCTCGCGTGGGATGGGAACTATGGCCCAAGCCCTCTTGTTCTGAGAGGAGGCCTGTGCCCAGCAGTGGGACGCATATAGGCTGGGATGATGATGATGATGTAATATTCATTGGATGACGTGTCAGAAAAATGCTCAATAGTAAAACGTTTACGTACATTGTGCCTTTGTTGCCATTAATAGCTTCTTCATACATTATGAAATCCATCAAGTACATAGATACAATCCTTCAAATGTCCGAGCATAATGCCTTTGAAATTTTGAATACTGGTAATATGGAGCAATAAAGATTACTTAAGATTACTTTTCTACAAAGAGTATTATGCATAGTGTGTTTAAAACAATATATAAAAAAAAAACAAACAAACAATTTCAGACCAACAAAAGTCTATATTTTTCTAGTAGAAATAAGATAAAAGTACAACAGACTGAACTGCTTATCACTGTCCCAATAGTTATCCTTTAATTATAATTATGTTATTGGCAAAAAAATTACAGGTTCACATCTATTATTGGGCATATGTAGCGTGTCAATCATGACAGACGTTCAAGTGCACTTGGTGGTCAGTACGCTTGCCGCTGATCGCATTTTCATACAAAAGTAGTTTCGTTCTAATTTAGAAACAACACACTGAAACAATATCGAAAATATAAACTGAGACATGGATGCACAGAAAAACCAGAAAAAGAGAACAGTGCTGGTAATCGAACCCAGGTCCTCAGCAATCCGTGCTGCTTGCTTTAACTCCTACACCAACACTGGACAGGAATCTAGACACGAATTTTTCCTATGCATACATATCTCAGATTGCTTAATTCTACTACGCTATTTATGCAGCAGCACTAGCGACATCTACGTTCCGCTCTCATCGAGAGACGTCACACTCTTTCGGAACCAACCGCTCACCCAGACAAGACATGTCGCTACTAAGCAATCAAATTATGATTGGTTTTTTGGAGTCTTGGTTTTGAAGTAACAAATTTGGAGTTGAAATAAAAAATACAAAAGACTCCAAAAAACCAATCATACACTGAAACAAAATAAACTCTGCAACTATAATGGGAGCAGCTATTTGATGCTTATAATTAGTTTTGTTCATATTCAAGTAACAAAATAAAGTCACATTAATTTTAAGTTATAAATGAGAAATGGAAATTCGTTATTGTTTCTGTCCGTTACATTTCATTTTAACCAAACCTAATTTATAAACATCGTAATGGCTGCTCCCATTTTAGTCGCAAAGTTCCGTTTTGATCTGGTAGTGCTGCTTGTAAATTAGAACGAAACTAAGTTTGTATGAGTACGCGAGCGTACTGGGGACTCTTAATATGAATTAATTCGTAAAAATTTTCGAAGTACGAATAGCTGCAGTCATAAGTATACTAAAATATTACGAGTAATGTAATTTAAAGGATTTACCTTCAGCGTTGCGTTGTCGCGGTATACGGCTGTCAATTAGTAGTTTAGGAGGCCAATGACTTAGAATTCTCTTAGTCAGTAAGTTCTAAAGACCCTTCTGGTCTATTTTGAATTATAGAGTCTGAAGCAACATTTGCATATTCATTTGCAGATTTTATCACCCGGAGCTATAAATAAAGCTTTGTGCAGATGGTCATTGAATACAGAATGAACAGACTATCCGTGATTTAGATGAACATAGCTATAGGACTTATGTAGGTATGTAAGTACACACATTATTGTATGTAACGGGATAAAAACTATAAATAGCAACGGACAATAATAAATACAACGTTGATTTTTTTTCAAAAGAAGGATCTGTTCTAGTTAAATGGCAAGCTATAAATGTAATATCTTCAGGAACTTTCTTATTTATGATATCACCACACAGAATAATAATAGTAGTACAAGTAATATTACTGGGATTTGTTAATAAAGCAGAGATTTTAGACATATAAATAACTTTATTCGACATCAAACTTAATAATACACAAATTTACAGAAAAAAAAACATTTGATGATGTTGAAAAGTAACTTGACAGCATTAGGCCTCTTGTACACACACGTTTATAGCCGTGAAAATCTACGGTTAATTCGCCGCGTGTAGGCACGGTCGTCAGTGTTGTATGGATCACTATGAAAGCTTGTAGATGTGCACACTGCGCTAATCACGGAGCACGCTCGCCGGTACAAGTGCAGTCTACTAGCTTTCATAGATAAATCGCATGAACTGTAACAAGTGTCCTTTGCTAAATAAACACTTTTTTTTTTTTTTTTTTTAATTTACAGAAAAAAAACATTTGATGATGTTGAAAAGTAACTTGACAGCATTATGCTGCAGTAAGTATATGTGCCTACTGGGTCCATATTGGCTCGCATACTTGTTGAAAGTCCGAATGCAATAAATAAAAAAAATATCACAGGACAATTCACACCAAATGACCTAGTCCCAAAGTAAGCTTAGCAAAGCTTGTGTTATGGGTACTAAGCAACGGATAAATATAATCATATAAATATTAAACACCCAAGACCCGAGAACAAACATTCGTATTTTTCATAAAAATATCTGCCCCGACACGGGAATCGAACCCGGGACCTAAAACTTCGTAGTCAGGTTCTCTGACCACTGGTCAGGTGACTCTGGCTCTCTGGCCATCTGGTCGTCTAATATTTGTCAAAATGATCATACATAATTATGTAAGTACAATTTTAGTAGACTGATTTTAACAAACACAGGTACATTTTATCAGACGCATCTTGTTTTCTATAAGTTAAACAACAATTTAGATAATTAGCAAGGAAATCACAAATCACTAAGGCAGAGCCTACGTAGTATTTATTGTTTATTCGCTGTAAGATAATGGGTCGAAGCCTAGAAAGAACGCATTAGAGGCTGACTAAGATAAATGTCTACTTGTACTTTAGCGCTACAAAAACTAACAATACATATAAATAATATATTTTCTCGGAAAGAATGTTTTTATTTACTTACTTGGCTATTTGGGGAAAGCTTCCATACTTGTCTTTAAGTTTTATAGTCTAACTTTACTCGCAATTTATTTTGTAGATAATTAGTCGTAATAATGAGAGCTATACCGTACTCAGAGACGTCAATTAAAGATGTGGACGACCAAAAAATAAAATAGTTTGCTGTTAATTTAAAACTTTTTTATTAGTGCAACAAACTATTTAGATAAGGAACACAATTAAAAAATAAAACAAAAATGAAATCTGCAGCCGGCTAGCTCGTGCATGAGAAGACGTAGTTCTGAAAGAAAAGTATAATACAATCCAAAAACATACTTAGGGCATACAGAAAGTTTCTGAAACTGGCCACTTATGAAAAAAAATAAAAAAGGTATAATAGGATTTAAAAAAATAACTCTGGCAGTATATTACGTATACACATTGATTTGCAATGTCTCGGAGCGTTCAGCAGGACTTCATCACCGGCCATCTACTCCGAGGTAAATAGTAGAGCGGAGTGATGGTAGAATAGAAAGGATGGATGGAACAGAAAATGAAGGGCTGGAATTAAATACCCTGCTTTAACTGTTTGCTAACAGCATCTATCCAAGTGTCGTTCTAGGGTAGCGAACTCCGTTATTATGTATCCGTTGTATTATTTTTCGGTTCCATTACACAAATTGTTTGATTTCTAAAATAAATTAAAATAGTCAAATACCGTATAAAATTTAATCGAAAAGTTAGCAAATCTCGTGTTATGGGGTCTTGTAGTATGGGCTACGTACCAGGCAACGTTAACCTACTTAGATTTATAGATAGCTACATAAGTAGGTACTGCAGCATTTTTATCTGTGCCTGCAATAGCTTTAGGTGTTTTGGCAAGAAAAATACCTACTCCCTTCAATAAAATGGCATTGATACAAAAAATTGGTGAATTGTATTTTGATAGTCAATAATTTTTCACGAGTATTGCGTTTTTGCAACGTAACGTTTGGCAACCTGTTTCATTTCGCAACTTTTCATTTCGCAAACTCTAAAACTAAATATTTCAGGATTTATTTCTGTTCCATCGTGTAGAACCCTTTGGGTAAGGTTAGGTTAATTTTATAAAAATCCTGAAATATTTACAGTTTCAGAAATATTAAACAATTGGGAAATGAAAAGTTGCGAAATGAAACAGGTTGCCAAACGTTATTAGCATTAGTAAACCATTAAATTACGTTTCCATTTAGCCAGCAATTAACTACTTCCAGCCCTAGGCATACGTATTGCGAGCCATTGATGATAATATACCTAAATAAAAAATAAAAAAATGTAAAAATGAAATTTCTTCGTGTTTGCAGCTATAGAAAAATACTATCTTTAAATAACATTCATACATAAAGTTGGCGAATTGTTTTTTTGATAGTCAAAATCACACTCACGTCATAGTGGTATTATGACTTAGGCAATTTTGATACCTAGTCAAAGTCATTAGCGATATTGAATTGCAACTTATTTTTGTAGTATTTATTTTTAGCTATAAAAAACTTATCAAATAATCCAACATACAATTGTTTTTTAACAACTAGGTTATTAGTACCGTCAGGTAACTGTTACATTATTCAAGATGCCAAGTCAATAATAACGATAATTAGTTCACAATTTAATTTCAGTTTCATTTTAAAACGTGAGATTTGGACAGTAATTACTGTCATTACTATAGAAGGTATACTTACTCTATAAATCCTTAATGAATAGTTATCTCTCTAGAAAAATACATACTCCGTTCAAATGTCATTAATATAATAACGTAAATTATTTTTATATAACATTACGGGAGAGTTTAGCACTCCAGTATTTTTTTTTGTTTGACCGTCAACAATACACTTCGCCTTTTGATAATGTAGTAAGCAATGACGACTTTTGCAGACATTATTGAGAAAAAGCTTTAAAGGCCTCCTAAATAACGGCTTAAAGGTTCCTTGAACACAATAATATTTTCAAAATTTAGTTCATCTTTAACATTTTCTTTATTTTCCAGCTCCCATTCAGACAGTGAAGGCGTACATAGGATCGATCCAGAGCACAAACCACTCTCCTATTCAGCCGGACGATAAAAATCCTGACGTTGTGCCTCTTGGTAAAGGTAAATGTTTAAAAATATCACACGTAATCTCCCTCTCTTCGCATACATTTTTACCTCACAAAAATGGCGCTTTTTGCACACTTGGAAAAAAAAATTGTATCGCGTAATATCTTATAATGATTCTTTAATGAAATCTTTCTTGAATGGGCTAATTCATTTTACTGTCCTATTTAAGAACCTCATAGTGACAATAGATACTTTGAGTCAGTCACAAAATACCTTTTAATATAATCTTCAATAAACCTCGGAACTGATTTAATATCATGATCTAAACCATAATTACATTTACTGCGAAACGGAGACATAAATTTAATAAGCAGCCGGCTGTTTCGTAGGCATAAAATCGTATTAAATTTCCTCACTAATACTTGGAACTGGATTTTGAAGCAAAGGCAGTTTAAAACTTTTGAATGCGTAAATACTTTAATATCTTGATAATCATAATTCAATATCACACTCGATTATATTTTGTATTATGTCGTTTGTCTTTGGCAAAGCTTTGATTTTAATTACCTATAGCATAACGGCAGGAGGGCGTATTTTTGCATTTTATCAAACATTTTTGTCGCATACATGCAGTGTTTATCGCCATCATCATCATCAGCAAAAATAAATACGTCCACTGCTAGCTGACATAGGCCTCCACCAAAGACCACAATGGCCGGTCCTGAGTCTCCCGTATTTATCAAACTTCACCAGATTATCAGTCTCCAAGTGAAAGGCTTACCAAGAACATGCTTTAGAGTCCTTTATCTATTTATTAACTGGCCAGTGGCTGTACTCGATGTCATCAGATGATAAGCGCAGATAAGGCCGAAAATGTGACTCACTGGTTCAGTAAGGCCTATTTTTCTGACTTCGAATAGGCCTGAATTGCACTTATCTACTGAAGTGAAATCTATTCGTTTGCAGTTCGGATTGAAAGCGATCGTGATGAATTGGATCTGTGAAAAGTTAGGATTGTGAAGTACCTACTGGGCCTAATTCGATTATTGAGGGGTTTGGTGCTTCACCATCAAATGGTGAAGCACAACAATGGTGTTATAAGTTTTCCAACTTTGTGTTGGTTGGGTTATCGAATATGGAACGTCGTCTTATCTTCACGGACACGTTACTACAACATACAACAGGCCATCTTCTTGAGTTTTTTACCTATATCAGTCTCCCAAAGGGCCGGCAACGCCCCTGTGATAACCCACGTGTTGCGGCTATCCACGGGCGGCGGTGACTGCTTCCCATCAGGCGACCCGCAGTCTCATTTTCCCCCTCTTATTTGAAAAAAAAAATCCTGAACTCGCATAAAATCCTATCAATCCCACTCATATTATAAATGCGAAAGTGGATGGATGGAAAATTGCATAGTTTCCGCAGGATAACGTAAACTAACTCTACGCGGACGGAGTCGTGGGTAACGGCTAGTTATTAATAAATGTGATCTTGTTGGCAGACTTTAATTGCGCACGAGACGTCGAACGGCCGCCAGAACCGCCACCCTACGGCGCCGTGGTTTCTCCACCAGTAGGGTCCTCGCGGAGTGCGCACAGCCTGCATCAAGACTTGCGGTGCAACACGCCGCATACGCCCAACACGCCCGCTTCCGATGCTCAGGTAATCTAAAATCTGCTTCTACGAAATTCGAAAATCGAAGTTCGTGTCGTTCAGTCCCTCCGACGCTTATACTATTTAGTACGAGAGCGAGAGGGACGGTACGATACGAACTTCGATTTTCGAACTTTCCAGACGGAGCGTTTCGCGCGCGAGGGCACTCGCAAGAAGACACTCGCGCGTTCCCAAGGTACTATACTAGAGCTACATATATACCCCGTCCAGATGCTCTCGCAATCGAGAAAATCTCACTCAAGTCTTTGTTGCATACATGAAAACTGGCACTGGTTTTTATACCTACAATTTTTTTTTTCGGAGAAGCAGCAGCTATAAATTACAGAATAAGCGTATTTTATAGTTACAAATGTCACAGTGTTTTAGTCTCTCTCGTAGTTATTAATTTCATGATTTATATTCTGGTTTTGTTCTACGTAATAAAACCCGAATTTAAATCATGAAATTACAAATGTCAAATCAACAATGTTGTATTGTATTATTCTTTATTGTTCATAAAACACGTGAAATTAACAGATAATACAAAGTAAAAAGGCGAACTTATCCCTTAAAGGGATCTCTTCCAGTTTATCTTTGAACGATGGACAGGATATCAGAAACAAGACAATGTTAATGAAATTCACAATGTTATTTTTGAGGATTCCCACGGGAATTATAGCGATATCTTGGAATTTTAATACAATTGCTAGGTCTAATGGATACGTGTGCAAAGCTGCGCTGAAAGCTTGAAATGTATAACTAATTAAATATTAGTAGTATTATACACACAAATATCACGCCTGTATTCCCAAATGGGGTAGGCATATTGATTATTTATTATTTTTTAAATAAGACAACTCTGACGTAGTCAGAAGTGATAAGAAACGATTGAAAGAGATTCATCTTGTAAGGGATTAGTAATATGACTATAAGCATTTACTTATGAGCGATCCTACGAGCACGTCGCTAATTTTAGCGATGTACTATACAGCGTGTATTTTTGATACTACCTCAAACTTTAAGGGCAGTTAGTAAATTTCAAATATTAATTACGCTCTGGTATTTAATGCTAAATTAACAATTGGGTTTGATATCGGTTCACAGCACTTAAATCTTCGTCTGGTTACAGGTTGAGTATCAAAAATACATGCTGTATAACGATTTACTTGTACGATCGCAACCGCACTTTATTGTGTTCTTTATTGAGTCGCTATTTATTTATTCAAATGAGAATCTTCTGCACTATAATGTTTTCTGTGCATTCAATTTTTATATTACATTAGTTTCGCCATGTCTGTCTGTCCGACCGCGGCTTTGCTCAGGAAATATCAATGCTAGAAAGCTGTAATTTTGCACGGATATATATGTAAACTATGCTGACAAAATGGTACAATAAAATCTTCAAAAAAAATTCCATAGACGTAAAGTGGGGGTGATTATTTTTCTCATCCAACCCTATTGTGTAAGGTATCGTTGGATAGGTCTTTTAAAACCATTAGGGGTTTGCTAAGATGATTTTTCGATTCAGTGATTTTTTTGCGAAATATTCAACTAAAGTGCAAATTTTCATTAAAATCGAGCGCCCCCCCCTCTAAAATCTTAAACGGGGGGGTGAAAAAATTCAGGATGGTAGTAAGGATATCAAACTTACAAGGAAAACTATAACGGTTAAATTTTCTTGAGAATTATTAGTAGTTTAAGAGTAAATACGAGTAGCAGCCTAAGGTATAAAATATACCTAAACTTGGAATATTCCGTACAAAATACGAAACCCTTAGAAAAATATTACTTATTTTTTCGTATGGCTACGGAACCCTATTTCGGGCGTGTCCAACACGCTCTTGGCCGTTTTTTTTAACAACGTACCTTACGCTACGTTTTGTTCATCCACCCAAAAGTTAAAATAAAACACTCGTGACCTTAGAGACATTATTTAAGAAGATATTTTAGAATGTAGCCGTTACACGTGTAATATCATCTTAATTAATTAATCACACATCATATTCATAATGTTCAATCACCGACATTAGAACGTCGATCCAATTCAATCGGTCGGTAATGACGGCACGGGCGCCAGATCATTCTATTAATAACATTTCCCTAATACCTACCCAATAATTGACCTACAGCTGATCATCTTGCGGATTTAATTAATCTTCGAGCTTAGGATTAAGTAGCTGTATTTATCTTGATAAAGGCAGCGTAGGTATAGCTGAAACTTGGTTGAATAAAAACTGTTTCCGAGTAGTATATTGGCCATGACAGTTTGGTGATCGAAATGGAAAAGCCAATTTTGCTATTTAAAATAACATTTGACTTCATAAATTTAGTAAAACTTAAAACTTAGAAATAACAATGCATCAGAGCTTGTTTATCTAGAAACATTCCAAAACGGTTGCTTTTATTTCAAATCTGACTGAGATTATAATAAAACAATTTTTTTTTGTCCACAGAGCATTGGAAATTTAGCAGACGATCGTCGCAGCGTAACAAGCGGCACTCTGTCAAGGCGGAGAGAGGTCGTCACTACGAGGACGCCCCTTCTTGCCAACACGCGAGAGAGCTGTGTCTAGTCTGTCTATATTACTCTATAAACAAAAAACGCGCGGCGAGTTCGAACAAAACAAAGCACGAATTTAAACTAGCGTTTTTTCCAATTTATTTGAGGGAAACAGGCCTATTTTTGAATTCATTTTGGGACTCTATGGTTTTAGGTTAAGCATGTGCATCGAAGTTAATGTTTGAAGACTGTCCTCCTGTTTCCTTTGATATAAATATTAGAATAGCGAAACTGGGTTTACTTAAGCTGCAAAACGTTAAATTCCAAGTAATCTTTGGAAAAAAGTGTGTGTTTTTTATCGAAGTATCCTTTTCAAGTATGGAATCAAAAGTGAAAGAATATATTTGAAACAGATAAAGTTGAATATCTTGACTGAATTTCAAAGCACTCACATTTGCCTAAAATTAAGTGTACCTTAAACTTGTGGCTCAGTAATGTTAGGTACCAACTGAAAATACTTAATTTCTCAATGTAATTTCTTCGTTTTGCTTCTGTAAAGAATTTTCTTTCAAATACTGATTTCATAATTGCCGTTTCCTTAGTAAATTCTGAAGCTATAAAATTAAGTACAGTTTATTTAAAAAAAAAGATTTCATACGAAACATAGGACAATAAATGCAAATAATTATTAAAATAATGCATATCCAAAGTAATGTTTACATAAAACAGCCTAAAATTATTACTGACTAGACAATTTATAAATTTTCTGGTTATTTAGTTATATGTACGAAATCATGTCTTTTCATTAATTAAGTACTATATTTGTTTCATTTTTGTTTTATTACACAAATAAAGATATTATTGTCAATGTTATGTTTCTCGTTCGGACATTCATATTATATGATCAAATTATATAAAATATTTTGACAAATATCAGAGAGGTTCTCCAGTTCAAAGAATTTTTAATGTGGAATAGGTAAGTCTATAAAATTAAGTAGCAAATTAACACTGAAATAAATCATAATTAGTTCTAACGACTTTGTACGACATATAATTTTTAATGAAATGAATTCACTGTGATGCTATGAAATTTATTATTATACTTTGTACTTTAATTGGAGTGTTACATTTAATATAACTTGTAAATAATCTTTATGAATTATAAATTCTAAAATAATATTATAAAATATATTAGGGAAATATTTTAAAGATTTTTGTATATATGTAAATAAATTAATATTATTATGATGTTAATGAGTATGGTTTTAAGAGAAATGTTACACGAATATTTATTTTACCATGCTTTGCATTTACCAAGACTTGATTTTATTGAGTATTTTTATGATTTAGTGTCATGTTACAAGTTTTTTTATTAAATTTAAAATTTAGACACCTGCCAGTAAGTACTCACTTTTTAACGTAAGACTAAAAATCACAACTATTCGTTACTTTCAAAAATACTTTTATTTATCGCATAAATATTGTATTTGATGACTTTTTAAAGACTTCTTGACATATCGTAAATCTAAAATGCATATGTGTAAAGTTTCTTGAAATAATAAATTTGCTTATTAGCAAAATATGTATTTTGTGGAGTTTGATTCTAACTACAATATTTAAACTAATAATACAAAAATACATGAGCATAAGACCGAATAACTTAGATTTTCTAACGCATAGGCCTATTTTTTTAATTAAATGGTGAATTGCGGTCGATGCAATGTTTTTATTATGGCTTCAGTAGGTATTTTAAGAATAAAGCTGAAATATTGGACCCAATATGGATAGACTCTTCTTCTTTCACTGAAGTATCCATATGTGCATTTTAAATATTCCTCAAACTTACTTACAATACAAAACAATAACTCTTTATTACACACCAACACATCATTACAGAAAGCACAGGTATATAAAAAAGAGATTTTCTGAGGTACGCAATAGGTGGCCTTATTGCTTTATCGCTTCGCGGACTTTATTCAGAAGGAGAAAAATATTATAGTATATTCTGATGGAAATTATTCTACAAAAATTTGACAATGATTTCAGATTGACGTAGGTTGGAAAATCTTTTTCCATTTTAATTTGTGACGATATAGAAAAGAATATCTAAGATGACATTATAACTATTTATTATATAAATATCCAAAAATATTTTATTTATATGTAAAGTATACAATAATTATTACAACTTTAAAACTTGAATCTAAGGTTATATTATATTGTAAAAATATATGTTTACTATCCAAAAACGTAAAGTACCTACCAAAATAAAATAATGTTAAAACTCAAACTATAAAGTTGGATAACGGAACATAAGCCTTCTCCGAGGATTCCCTCTACGATCGATAAAACAAGATCAACCAAAATCGTAAACATCTCAAATTTAATCTGAATAAAATCCACGTAAGCCAAATCAATCAGCTAATTTCCACAAACACCTAAAACCCAGCACCTTAAAATGAAGCCAAAAAAGGTCGTGATTGTTTACCTGCGTCCATTGTCGTCCGTGATTAGAATTTTTATCCCCCCCTTTTGTTGAGGTTAAAGGTGGCAAATTTAAAGGAGGGACATCATAGGCTTTGATGAGTTCTCTTGTTTACAGTTTTGGTTACGGCGGCCGTAATCTTTGAGACAATGACGTCTCGAGATTAAAACAAGTGAATTGGGACGCGGGTTCCTTTGTATTTTTTTGGCCGCAGAGGCTATCTGAGTTATTGTGAGGGATCTCTATTCAAGAGTTGTTGGCGAACTATTGCGAGCTTTGAGGTGTTGGAGACGATTTTACTGGAGAAGGGATCCTTTAGACTGCCATAATTTAATAAGTCGTAGTAATGTTTGTCATAATTTTTTTTCCCTCTGAAACCATAAATTTTTCATACATTTTTAAACGGTTATCCATAAAAAAGGAGGAGGTACCTTACTCAATTAATGCTCCTCGTAATGCATGTGGTAAAATGGAACGGGTGGTGAAGCACCAGGACTCTTGAATAATGAATGCCTCTGCATCGGAAAAAGCAATCTTTCGTAAAAGGTGATGAACAGTTGACATTTATCGTATCTTATTATTCACACTAAAATTATGAAGACTGTTTGTACCTATTGTTTGGGCGATACAAGAAAGAAGAAAGTATGAAGAGGAGTGAAAACTGTCATTTACATTATGTGAGCCATAGACCACAGACTAGATTTTACATAATACTGACCATCTCCAACTGAAAATTTATTTGAACATTTTTTAATATAAATCTAATTTTACGACTACTTACTAGTGGAAAGTGATCCCTGGACATACTTATTTTGCAATGTTACTGCACTATTTCATAACACACGTTGGCATGGTAATTTAGAGCTGTTCACAATCAAAATTTGACTTAATAAAAAAAGACAAAGATTATTTATTCTTTATAACATCTACTTTTGACGGTGTGAATGAAAATTTGACGTGAGCTCACTCAACTTGCAAAATAAATGTCAAGATTGGTTTTTGGAGTCTTTTTGTACTTTTTATTTCAACTCCAAATTTTGTTACTTAAAAGACTCCAAAAACCCATCTTAATTTGATTGCTTAATAGCGACATCTCTTGTCCAGGTAAGCGGTTTGTTCCAATGGAGTGCGGAAAGTTTCTCGATGAGGGCTAAAGCATAGATGTCGCTAGTGTCGCTGCTTAAGTGACTAAATAAGAAACAAACAAGCTGAGATATGTGGTGCATAAGAGAAATTCGTGTCTGGACTCCTGTTCAGTGGTGGTGTAGCGGTATAGCACGCAGCACGGACCACTACTACCGCACTACTACCACTAGGCCACCACGGCTTCAAAAAGTATATATAAGCAAAATAAAAAAATAAATTCATTATTTGCAGTTATAGATAAATTTTAAGTGTGCACACCGTCAAAAGTAGATGTTATAAATAATAAATAATCTTTGTCTTTTTTATCATGTCTTATAAGGGATTATTTACGGAATTATTTAAATGGATTTAGAATCTACACATATGGATATCACTTTCAATTCAACTACATCTTAACTACACCCTACTACCCAAATGTTTTCAATTTGTAAAGGTAAGTGCAATTTATTACGATTCATAACAGCGGACAATAGGAAGACGCGTTTCTTTCAGTTCTGTGACGGGCTCATTGTTGGCTACATTGCGTGACATAAAATTATCGCCGGTGGGCTGCGGAACAATAGCGGCTTTCCGGACTATTCACTAGCACGCCTGACACGCTGTGCCCATTTACCGAAATTAAAAATAAAACGGGTAATGTGCTCAAGTAACGCACGGACCGAGAAATGGCTAGTCTATTGGCCTAAATGACAGAGCGGATTTCCAGCAGGCTATCTGATGCAGCGAGAAAACGTCATGAGTGGCAGACCTAACGTATCTATGTCAAAAGATTAGGTATTGTATTGTATGTATGTTAGGGACTAGTGTGCGTAATTTAACCAATAAAAAATATTGATTGTCATTGGCCAAAAAAATGTTTGTTAAATATGACGTTTCTGACGCAAGTTTTTTTTCTGTTTGTGTATAGTATACTTAAATTTCAAGTCAAATTTCGTCAATTCGATCACTAGAAGTGGAAGAACAAGATCTGAAGTAAAATAAATAAGTTTAAAAACAAATCTTGATATTAAGCTTACAGGGTGAGCTAACATAATAATGCTACAATCGATAATACAAACCAACAGCATAGTTAGAAAAGGCAATTGCATTTTTTTATTATAAAAAGTTAAAATAAGCATCGAACTCATACTAATCAACAATGAAATCTGTATTCGTGCGCCACAATTATTTCTCAAACGTTCAAAACACTAGCAAAAACGCTCGAAAATTCGGCATTCATACCGATTGCTCCGATCCTGTAATAACTGCACCGTACCAGTTTCGAACTGCTATATCTGGTTCAAACCAGTTTTGCTCGAATTAGCGAATTCGCTGCAGGCGTTGCGTGCCGACCTTTGGGCATGTGTGCATACGTAATTGATGTGCGCTTCCCTTCAATTTAGCACCCCATGAAAACGTTAAACGTTGACTTCACGCTATACATATTTTACAGTGCGACAAAGTACATGTACGACGTTGAAGATATTATTTTTATGGCCTTGTTTTGCAAAAACTTTTCGTTTTTAAGTCTTGATGTAACACTAAGATTTTTTTGATGTTGTAATCATTCGTTTTTTGACAGATATAGCGATTTTTTATTTAGACATAGTTTCCTTCTTAAGATTCTTTAGATTTTCTGTTTATATAATTCTAAGATGATTATGATATGAGGAAAAGGGTTGAATGGGCTTGTAAGGAGTCGACCAAGAAATGAAAACTGTAGTAAGTATAATGGTATGAAATATACAAAAATATTTCATTTAAATCGAAGTGTTACCCAACTTGATGATTTCTGTTTTAATAATCTCTAGTTTAAATGTTATTTTTTATTATATAAAATGCAACTAAAGCAAACATTTTTTAATTATTGGTTTCAAAAGCAAATTTATAACACGGGTATAACATAATTACCTATATTCACAAATGTCATACACCGCATAACAAACTCCTCCTGTCTGTCTGATTTCCCCTGACACATGAAAATTTTAAACCGGTTCAAACTAGTTTTGGGTGCAATTCTAAAACGCATTTGGCCATGTGACGCTATCTCGCGGCCCGGGCGATGGAGCGAAAAGCCCGTGAGATCCATTTAGGTAATTGATACGTACGCCCCGTCAATTTAACGATGGCCGGCTACGTTTACATTGCACCGGCATTCAGAAGAAAATTACGATCGTGTCGACTAATGAATGCTAAAGAAAAGCTTTTCCGCTCTTTGGAAATCTTTAGTAAGCTTTGACATTTGAACACGTAGTAGGTAAACATTACACGTGATTTCTGGCTGCAATCATAAAGTCAAAGTCAAAATATCTTTATTCAATTTAGGCTATAAAAAGCACTTATGAATGTCAAAAAAAAAACTACCACCGGTTCGGAAAAACTTTTGTTGAGAAGAATCCGGCAAGAAACTCAACGAGGTATATTTTTATATACGAGGCATATTCAATGAGCTCCCAATATTTTTGTGTATCATGATAAAGGGTTAACTGAAAAAATGCGTCAAGTATATGTTGGACTCACACACGAAGAGTTCCGTACCACTGATTCTATTCATCATCATCATCATCAGCTGGAAGACGTCCACTGCTGAACACAAACCTACTCCTTGGAACGCCACAATAAACGGCAATTCGCCACTTACCGGTTCCCCACAACTCTCACAATGTCGTCAGTCCATCTATTGAGAGGCCTGCCAACGCTTCGTCTTCTGGTTCGTGATTCAACTATTTCATGCTTTAAGAAAGAAAAAAAAACCTACAAAAGCGCTGACAGACAAATTACAGTTTTAATTTTTTTCAACGCTAATCTAGTTTTTTTTTTAAATCTTGATATAAAGTTTATTAAAGATTTTAAAAGACAATCAGTCAGTCACGTTACGCTGTTATAGGCAAAGAGTATATAATCACTACGTTTTAAGAGTCGAACTCTCATACAAAAACAATACCACGATTGTAGTATGAATTCAGTGTCTTTTTGTGCCAATATCAAGAAACGAACTGCACAGACTAAACAGGGCCGAAAAAAGTCACATTGACAAGTAGTGTTGTTAGGAACAGTCGATATTATCGATATTGAACAGCAATAGTGTTGTGCTTTTTTATCGATATATTGTCAAAAAACGGCACGTAGTGGTGCGCTTTTTATTAATTAAATGATCGAATTAAAGAAAAAAAAGTTGTTTTTCTTAATAATAATTTATTTTCATGTCATGGATCTGTTTTTCTTTACATAGGTAAATACAGTTTCACGTTACACAAGTATTGTATTGTAGTATTGTATTGTCCGTTTTGCACTGCACAGCACTTGTGGAAGGCTGTGCATGTAAATATTCCACACTGGGCAACTCCAAAGCTGAACCTGAAACAAAGTTAAATTTAGCCAGTAGCTTACACTAACTAATGCAAGATAAAATAAAATTGGTACGCACAATCCAATTTTTGTCATATTGCAGGTCAATGACCTATGTTTACCTAGACAACTTTCTTACAATTTCTTGCCTTATTGTCAAATATGTCTTTACTTGTCAAATGAATGAAATGAAATGAAGGTGATCTTGGAGTTAGTTGACAATACATAATTTTGTATACCTCTGATAAACAATCTACTTGCCATGCCAAATGTAATGAAATTAATTCTGTAGTTTTTACCCGATTCTGGTGAAGCCCAAAAGGAGGATTATATTTTGACCTGTATGTATGCATATCCATTTCTATCTCCTCTAACTACTAAGCAGCTCAACCTATTTTTAACCCCTAACGCAAAAAGAGGAGTGTTATTACATGAAGTGTACCATAAACACAGACAATACAGAAAAAATGATCAAGTGCGAGTTGGACTCGTACATGAAAGGTTCCGTAAACAGTTCAATAAAAGTTTTTCTGAAAATTCTTCTAATATAAGTATTTTTTTTTGCTGACTGTACTATATGCCCTGGTTACCAAAGTACTCGTCAAGACGACAAAACGAGTCCAAACTCGATGCAGTTGTGTTGTTTATCACAGTGTTCCTATGGTCACCCGCTAGCTTTATCATCAGATCAACTCTAAAATTCTAAATTATGCTATAAGGTATAGATTTTTATCAGTGATAGCTTACCTGTTGTATTGTCAGTTTTACACTGCGCACCACTTGTAGAAGGCTGTGCATGTAAATATTCCACACTGGGCAACTCCAAAGCTGAACCTGAAACAAAGTTTAATTTAGCCAGAAGCTTCCACTAACTTATACAGGTGAAATATAATTAGTGTGTATAGCCAATTTTTCTGTCTATTACTAATGCTCTGACCGGCAACTATACTATACACTCAAAATACCTAGCATTATTATTGATGACGAAGCAAATTAATTTATAACATATATTGTATGTAAAAAAAATATGTGCATGTGTATTGATGGTATTTATTAGGGTTATGGTTATGGGGGCGACTGAAAAACAGCGCCTGTTAGCCAAGGGACTTTGTTCTGCAAGGTGCAGGCATAAGCTGAGTCGCTTCCCTTTTGATAGTTTGATTGTACTTATTATTTGTTATGTACCTATGTAGAATTTGTAAACAAACTATTAAATCAATATCTTTTATTATTTTATTATTATTATTATAAGATGCAGTAAGTCAAGTTGCAATAGAGATAAATTGAAAATAAAATAGTGTTTACCTTGGCTGCTTCTTGCCATCTTTAGGGGAAACCCTTCAAGAATTTCTTCAGAAAGAGGTGGCATGGGAAGTCCCAATTTTGGTATGGCTTTCTTCTTCAGCCGGGTTTTCGATTTTGTGAAATCTCGTTGCCAACTACTTTCACCCACTGCTTACAACTGAAATAAAATTTAATTGTCGTGATACTATATAATACGAATTGACGTCGGCCAGCCAAATATAACCTCAACACCTATTATCAGATTTATAAGTAACTTTACTTACACATGTTCACTTAGAGGAAATCTAGCAAAGAACATTTTGTTTTCACAATGTTTTTCTTGAATACCACAAATTTCGCATCTCCTCATGTTGAATGGTTTCTTAGTAAAGGACAGCCGTGAAAATAACGGTAAAAACTAGAGTCCTGTCTCGAATAAATGCACTTTAGTGAAAGAAAAGTTAATGCGGAGGAGAAATAATCTCAAACTCAACGCTATTAACAAAACAAAACACCAAAATACACGAAAATTCAAACAGTAAACACAAAATCTCGCGAAGGCGTCCATTCCCACGCAGCAGATGAAGGTTTGTGGGCTGCCATATAAAATTGAAAAATAGAACTACATTTTTTTCATTTACTTAAATAAAAAAGGATATCCAGTCAGAATTATTTTATATTGTATTATTTATCTTAGTAATATTTTTTTCCGCTTATTTTTTTTTTTCACAGCTAAAAATGTGAAGAATTGCAAATATTATAATTTAAGTGAAATCTTCTAAACACAGATCATTTCATAAATATGGCAACCAATAAGTTATTTTGGAGAGGTTGGTACAAAAAAGTCACTAGCTCCATACATTAGATTTTTTGTATGGAGTTTCAACCCACTGGTCAGTGGCCGCCAAGATGCAGAGGAGGAAGGTCGCGTCTAGCGGGCTCCCGACAAATGGTTTTTTTTTTCTTGGTTTTGTATGAA